>NW_027196697.1:5000-81302 GCF_038502225.1 Cherax quadricarinatus | reverse complement strand
ACAACATATCCCTCCAAACTGCTAATATCCCAAACCCCTCCTTTAAAGTGCAGGCATTGTACTTCCCATTTCCAGTACTCAAGTCCGGCTATATAAAAATAACCTGTTTCCTTGAATCCCTTCACTAAATATTACCCTGCTCACACTCCAACAGCTCGTCAGGTCCCAAATACCACTCGTCTCCATTCACTCCTATCTAACATGCTCATGCACGCTTGCTGGAAGTCCAAGCCCCTCTCCCACAAAACCCCCTTTACCCCCTCCCTTCAATCTTTTCGAGGACGACCCCTACCCCGCCTTCCTTCCCCTACAGATTCATACGCTCTCCATGTCATTCTACTTTGACCCATTCTCTCTAAATGACCAAACCACTTCAACAACCCCTCTTCAGCCCTCTGACTAATACCTTTATTAACTCCACACCTTATCCTCATTTACACACTCCGAATTTTCTGCATAATATGTACACCATACATTACCCTTAGACAGGACATCTCCACTGCCTCCAACCATCTCCTCGCTGCAGCATTTACAACCCAAGCTTCACACCCATATAAGAGTGTTGGTATCACTATATTTTCATACATTCCCTTCTTTGCCTCCATAGATAACGTTTTTTGTCTCCACATATACCTCAACACGCCACTCACCTTTATCCTTCATCAATTCTATGGTTAACCACATCCTTCATAAATCCATCCGCTGACACGTCAACTCCCAAATATCTGAAAACATTCACTTTTTCCATACTACTCCTCTCTAATTTGATATCCAATTTTTCTTTATCTAAATCATTTAATACCCTCATCACCTTACTCTGTGTTTACTTTCAACTTTCTACCTTTACACACTCTCCCAAACTCATCCACTAACCTTTGCAATTTTTCTTTAGAATCTCCCATAAGCACAGTATCATCAGCAAAAAGTAACTGTGTCACATCCCATTTTGTATTTGATTCCCCATAATTTAATCCCACCCCTCTCCAGAACACTCTAGCATTTACTTCTTTTACAACCCCATCTATAAATATATTAAACAACCATGGTGACATTGCACATCCCTGTCTAAGACCTACTTTTACCGGGAAGTAGTCTCCCTCTCTTCTACACACCCTAACCTGAGCCTCACTATCCTCATAAAAACTCTTTACAGCATTTAGTAACTTACTACCTATTCCATATACTTGCAACATCTGCCACATTGCTCCTCTATCCACTCTATCATATGCCTTTTTGTAAATCCATAAATGCAATAAAAACTTCCCTACCTTTATCTAAATACTGTTCACATATATGCTTCAATGTAAACACTTGATCTACACATCCCCTACCCACTCTAAAACCTCCTTGCTCATCTGCAATCACACATTCTGTCTTACCTCTAATTCTTTCAATAATAACCCTACCGTACATTTTTCCTGGTATACTCAGTAAACTAATTCCTCTATAATTTTTACAATCTCTTTTGTCCCCCTTCCCGTTATATAAAGGAACTATACATGCTCTCTGCTAATCCCTAGGTACCTTCCTCTCTTTCATACATTTATTAAACCAAATTACCAACCACTCTAACACTATATCTTCCCCTGCTTTTAACATTTCTGTCATGATCCCGTCAGTTCCAGCTGCTTTACCCCCTTTCATTCTACATAATGCCTCACACACCTCCCCCACACTTACATCCTGCTCTTCTTTACTCCTAAAAGAGGGTATACCTCCCTAGCCATTGCATGAAATTACCGCCTCCCTTTCTTCGTCGATATTTAAAAGTTCCTCAAAATATTCCTGCCATCTACCCAATACCTCCAGCTCCCCATGTACTAACTTCCCTAATCTGTTTTTAACTGAAAAATCCCTTTGTTCCCTAGGCTTTCTTAACTTTTTTGTTTTCATTAAAAGTTCTTGACATTGCCTCTCCCACTCTATCATCTGCTCTCCTTTTGCACTCTCTCACCACTCTCTTCACCTTTCTTTTACTCTCCATATACTCTGCTCTTCTTATAACACTTCTGCATTGTAATAACCTCTCATAAGCTACCTTTTTCTCTTTTATCACACCCTTTACTTCATCATTCCACCAATCACTCCTCTTTCCTCCTGCACCCACCCTCCTATAACCACAAACTTCTGCCCCACATTCTAATACTGCATTTTTAAAACTATTCCAACCCTCTTCAACCCTTCCCCCCCCCCCCCCCACTACTTGCACCAGCCCACTTTTCTGTCAATAGTTGCTTTTATCTTACCCGAACTTCCTCCTCCCTTAGTTTCACCTTTCTCTTACTTTTTATTGCCATTTTCCTCTTGTCCCATCTATCTCTTACTCTAACTGTAGCTAGAGCTAAATAATGATCCGATATATTAGTTGCCCCTCTATAAACGTGTACATCCTGGACCCTACCCATCAACCTTTTATCCACCAATACATAATCTAACAAACTACTTTCATTACGTGCTGTATCATACCTTGTATATTTATTTATCTTCTTTTTTCATAAAATATGTATTACTTATTACCAAACCTCTTTCTACACATAGCGCAATTAAAGTCTCCCCATTTTCATTTACTCCTGGCACCCCAAATTTACCTACTACTCCCTCCACAACATTTTTACCCACTTTAGCATTGAAATCCCCAACCACAAGTACTCTCACACTTGGTTCAAAACTCCTCACGCATTTACTCAACATTTCCCAAAATCTTTCTCTCTCCTTTACACTTCTCTATTCTCCAAGTGCATATACACTTACTATAACCCACTTTTCACATCCAACCTTTATTTTACTCCACATAATCCTTGAATTAATACATTTAAACTTCCTCTTTTCCTGCCAAAACTTATCCTTCAACATTATTGCTACCCCTTCTTTAGCTCTAACTCTATTTGAAACCCCTTGCCTAATCCTATTTATTCCTCTCCACTGAAACTCTCCCACCCCCTTCAGCTTTGTTTCACTTAAAGCCATGACATCCAGCTTCTTCTCATTCATAACATCCACAATTATCTCTTTCTTATCATTCGCACAACATCCACGCACATTCAGACTTTCCACTTCGACAATTTTCTTCTTATTCTTTTTAGTAATCATTACAGGAAAAGAGGTTACTAGCCCATTGTTCCCGGCATTTTAGTTGACTTTTACAACACGCATGGCTTACGGAGGAAAGATTCTTATTCCACTTCCCCATGGATATAAAAGGAAAAGTAATAAGAACAAGAACTATTAAGATAAAATCAAAGAAAACTCATATGAGTGTGTGTATAAATAAACATGTACATGTATGTGTAGTGTGACCTAAGTGTAAGTAGAAGTAGCAAGACGTACCTGTAATCTTGCATATTTATGAGACAGACAAAAGACACCAGCAATCCTACCATCATGTAAAACAATTACAGGCTTTCGTTTTACACTCGGCAGAACGGTAGTACCCCCCTGGTTGGTTGCTGTCTACCAACCTACTACCATATATCATCAAAAAATTTATTTTGGGGACAACGTTAAGAAATTGACGTTGTAGAATGATTGAAGTAAATGTAGGTCTCATGACCTGGAGATGTCTACTATCTCCAGGTCTCTGTCATCGACTGATGAATCATGCAGTGAGGGGCGAAACGTTTCGTCAATAGAGCCACGTAGTGTTGCACATGTGTCTCACTCATCCACCTTCCTTCCTCGTCCCTTGACCGTTACTGACACTGTGGTCACTGACGGCAATTGACTCACATTGCGACTAATAACATAATCATTGGGAATTTCAGGCACTAATAATAAAAATAATAGGATAAAGGCATTTATGTAAAATTACTTCTGATTCCATCACGCCCTGAGGTACTCCTTGATAAAGTTGATAAGTTAGCAAAAGAAAATTCCCTGAAGGATAAAGCTGAATATAACTTGGGTATATCTGTGTCTAGAATTTGGAATAAAATCTTGGAGAACAATAAATAATGGACGGTAGTTGAATATTTTAGGAATGTAGTTAAAAGTCTGAGTAGATCTGTCACAATGAGAATGTAAATAAACACGTTTACTGAGCAACTTATAATGTAAACAGATTTACTAATGTTGTAGCCAAGTTGAGGGGTTGGTTATACGTGCTCCCACCAGTTTGACATAGACACAGATGATAATTAAATTAAATGCAACGTATTTGGTCAGCCTCATCACTATATATATGCTTAATTGTTCACTTATGAAGGAAATGAGAGATATGTAACATGTCAAAGTCTAGCTTAATGAAAATGTGATACCAGACAGTTTAAACAAAAAGTCCCTAAATTTGTTTGCAAAGAATGAAACAAATTGTAGAAATATATCCAGATATTCTCCTGTTGGTCCCTTCAGGGTCTTGTTCATGGACTCTTGCACTACCCTCCACAAGACTCATATAAAGTGCACAATAATCTAGTCACTTCGGAGGTAAAATCTAAATCTGAGCCTGAATCACAAACAAATAATTCTCGTTTTTTCCCATTACATAGAAAAAAAAAAGAGGTTAATTAGCCTCTTGTTCTCGAGGTAGAGAGAAGATTATAGGAGCAACAAAAGTAAATATATAAATAAGCCTCACATAGGAAAATGAAACTTACAAAAAGGTTTTGGCCAAACTTGGTCCAAGTCACAGTACTGTGTCTTCATATTCTTTAACAAATAGTAAAATCTACACAACAAGGCAACTTATAGTGTTCACTGAATTTTAATAAAAATTTGTTAGGTATATCTACCATCTTACATGAGACGTAGAGGAAGTTCAAAGCTAAAGTGATGAAGCTTTCAACTCACAGCTGAAGCAACGGGTTCCATTCCTGGCAAGACGAGAAAAACATTGACTGGTTCCTGGTCTCTTGGACACTAGCATTCCTATCCTTTAACTGTGTATGGAATTTGCGGCTACCACCGCTTCCTCATTCAGCTCATTCCACTGGTTTATCATCCCAAGACTCAAGAAATATTTCCTAACAAAATTCTGATAAATCTGCATTAATATATCACAGAACGGCGGAGTTCGAAGCCATGGCAGGTGAGTCCCAAATGTCACAGACCCGCCCCTTCTATGGCTGGCCTGTGACTTTTGGGAGTACCTTGAATGTTGCTACCGAGTCCTTCCTGGGTCAAGTCTCGCTCAAGGTTGTTAAGATGCCCGTAGCTTGGTTGACAACGTTCTTAGTTCACACACTATGGGTCCGAAACTGGTTAAACTTTGGGCATGTTCCCTCAGAGATGCTGTCCCTGTTCAACTAGCAGTAAGTAGGTACCTGAGTGTTAGCCGACTGTTGCGGGTTGAATCCTGGGGAATATGATCAGCCCAAGTTGTCCGAAAAACTCTGGTTTCTAAATAGTATGTCAGTGTTGTCAATATGTCAATCCGTAACTCACACACCTGGATAATATACTCTGGTCTAGGCAAAATATTATTCTTCTCGACAGACAGCCTTGGTGTGGACTTCCAAGTCCTCTTCTATCTGTCTTTCGCATGTACTCCGTGTTCTCAGTTTCGTACTTAGGCTTGTTTCAAACCTCTAAACCGTCTGTAGCTTCTGAACGTACGATTGTGCTGAAATATTGTAAAATAGGCGTCCCTCATAAAATGGATTTAATGCCGGTGCCGAGACATTGTACAACAGACTTGACGTACGTCGTGCAGGATACGACTGGCGTGCTGCCGACAATACTGAAGAGGAAAAGTAAAACATTCTTGCATGATACATCAGATCCGTCAGAAAAAAGGTGATGTTTACCAGCATAGTCAATTGAAAACAAACAGTGATCCATTGCGGGCTGAGGAGGATAACCAATGTTTACAGACTAACAAAATAGTGAAAGAAAAGGGTCATAACGCTCGCCCTTGTATACACTGCCAGAGAAAAATAGGGAGAGAGAGAGAGAGACTATGAATATATACGTGTACAGAGTAGATAGCAGAAGCAGTAGCACTACAGCAGTACTAGCACTACTGCAATAGTGCTAGTACTGCAGTAATGCTAGTACACCTACTACAGTAGTGCTAGTACAGTAGTGCTACTACAGTAGTGCTACTACAGTAGTGCTACTACAGTAGTGCTAGTACACCTACTGCAGTAGTGCTAGTACACCTACTACAGTAGTGCTAGTACACCTACTGCAGTAAGGCTAGTACACCTACTGAAGTAGTGCTATTACACCTACTGCAGTAAGGCTAGTACACCTACTGCAGTAGTGCTAGTACACCTACTGCAGTAAGGCTAGTACACCTACTGCAGTAGTGCTAGTACACCTACTGCAGTAAGGCTAGTACACCTACTACAGTAGTGCTAGTACACTTACTGCAGTAAGGCTAGTACATCTACTGCAGTAGTGCTAGTACACCTACTACAGTAGTGCTAGTACACCTACTGCAGTAAGGCTAGTACACCTACTACAGTAGTGCTAGTACACCTACTACAGTAGTGCTAGTACACATACTGCAGTAAGGCTAGTACACCTACTGCAGTAGTGCTAGTACACCTACTACAATAGTGCTAGTACACCTACTGCAGTAAGGCTAGTACACCTACTACAGTAGTGCTAGTGCACATATTGCAGTAATGCTAGTACACCTACTGCAGTAGTGCTAGCACACCTACTGCAGTAGTGCTAGTACACCTGCTACAATAGTGCTAGTACACCTACTGCAGTAAGGCTAGTACACCTACTACAGTAGTGCTAGTACACATACTGCAGTAGTGCTAGTACACCTACTGCAGTAGTGCTAGTACACATGCTGCAGTAGTGCTAGTGTACCTACTGCAGTAGTACTAGCACCTACTGCAGTAGTGCTAGTACACCTACTGCAGTAGTGCTAGTACACATACTGCAGTAGTGCTAGCACACCTACTGCAGTAGTGCTAGTACACATACTGCAGTAGTGCTAATACACATACTGCAGTAGTGCTAGTACACATACTGCAGTAGTGCTAGTACACCTACTGCAGTAGTGCTAGTACACATACTGCAGTAGTGCTAGCACACCTACTGCAGTAGTGCTAGTACACATACTGCAGTAGTGCTAATACACATACTGCAGTAGTGCTAGTACACATACTGCAGTAGTGCTAGTACACCTACTGCAGTAGTGCTAGTACACATACTGCAGTAGTGCTAGCACACCTACTGCAGTAGTGCTAGTACACATACTGCAGTAGTGCTAATACACATACTGCAGTAGTGCTAGTACACATACTGCAGTAGTGCTAGTACACCTACTGCAGTAGTGCTAGTACACATACTGCAGTAGTGCTAGTACACCTACTGCAGTAGTGCTAATACACATACTGCAGTAGTGCTAGTACACCTACTGCAGTAGCGCTAATACACATACTGCAGTAGTGCTAGTACACATACTGCAGTAGTGCTAGTACACCTACTGCAGTAGTGCTAGTACACCTACTGCAGTAGTGCTAGTACACGTACTGCAGTAGTGCTAGTACACCTACTGCAGTAGTGCTAGTACACCTACTGCAGTAGTGCTAGTACACCTACTGCAGTAGTGCTAGTACACCTACTGCAGTAGTGCTAGTACACCTACTGCAGTAGTGCTAGTACACATACTGCAGTAGTGCTAGTACACCTACTGCAGTAGTGCTAGTACACCTACTGCAGTAGTGCTAGTACACCTACTGCAGTAGTGCTAGTACACCTACTGCAGTAGTGCTAGTACACATACTGCAGTAGTGCTAGTAGTAGTAGTACTATTGGAACTACTTACTATTCCACTTCCCGTATCAGCATCAGGCCTCCTGGTCCATGACCAGGAGGTCTGGTCATTTACCTGGCCGCGGGGATGTTGATCTCCGGAATACCCTCCAGGAAGACTTCAGGTAGCACGGTGCCTTCCACTAATTCCGCTGCAGTAGCTTGTGACTAGTAGAATACAATGTATTCAAAGTTTGATTTCAACTGGTTCTTGTAAAACTGAGTCACTGGTGACTACTGATTCACCAGTGACAAGCGAATCAATATTCACGACTAAATCACTAGTAACTACTATGTCACCAGTAACTACTGTGTCACCAGTAACTACTGTGTCACCAGTAACTACTGTGTCACCAGTAACTACTGTGTCACCAGTGACTATTGTGCCATCAGTACTTATTTTGTCACCAGTACTACTGAGTCACCAGTAACTACTGTGTCACCAGTGACTTCTGTGTCACCAGTAACTACTGTGTCACCAGTAACTACTGTGTAACCAGTGACTACTGTGCCACCAGTAATTACTTTGTCACCAGTACTACTGAGTCACCAGTAACTACTGTGTCACCAGTGACTACTGTGTCACCAGTGACTACTGAGTCACCAGTAACTACTGTGTCACCAGTAACTACTGTATCATCAGTGACTACTGTGCCATCAGTAATTACTTTGTCACCAGTACTGCTGAGTCACCAGTAACTACTGTGTCACCAGTGACTACTGTGTCACCAGTAACTACTGTGTCACCAGTAACTACTGTATCATCAGTGACTACTGTGTCACCAGTAATTACTTTGTCACCAGTACTACTGAGTCACCAGTAACTACTGTGCCACCAGTGACTACTGTGTCACCAGTAACTACTGAGTCACCAGTAACTACTGTATCATCAGTGACTACTGTGCCACCAGTAATTACTTTGTCACCAGTACTACTGAATCACCAGTAACTACTGTGTCACCAGTGACTACTGTGTCACCAGTAACTACTGTGTCACCAGTAATTCCTTTGTCACCAGTACTACTGAGTCACCAGTAACTACTGTGTCACCAGTGACTACTGTGTCACCAGTGACTACTGTATCATCAGTGACTACTGTGTCACCAGTAATTCCTTTGTCACCAGTACTACTGAGTCACCAGTAACTACTGTGTCACCAGTGACTACTGTGTCACCAGTGACTACTGTGTCACCAGTAACTACTGTGTCACCAGTGACTACTGTGCCACCAGTAATTACTTTGTCACCAGTACTACTGAGTCACCAGTAACTACTGTGTCACCAGTGACTACTGTGTCACCAGTAACTACTGTGTCACCAGTAACAACTGTGTCACCAGTGACTACTGTGTCCCCAGTAATTACTTTGTCACCAGTACTACTGAGTCACCAGTAACTACTGTGTCACCAGTGACTACTGTGTCACCAGTAACTACTGTGTCACCAGTAACTACTGTGTCACCAGTGACTACTGTGTCACCAGTAACTACTGAGTCACCAGTAACTACTGTGTCACCAGTGACTACTGTGTCACCAGTAACTACTGAGTCACCAGTAACTACTGTGTCACCAGTGACTACTGTGTCACCAGTAACTACTGTGTCACCAGTAACTACTGTGTCACCAGTAACTACTGAGTCACCAGTAACTACTGTGTCACCAGTAACTACTGAGTCACCAGTAACTACTGTGTCACCAGTGACTACTGTGTCACCAGTAACTACTGTGTCACCAGTGACTACTGTGTCACCAGTAATTACTTTGTCACCAGTACTACTGAGTCACCAGTAACTACTGTGTCACCAGTGACTACTGTGTCACCAGTAACTACTGTGTCACCAGTAACTACTGTGTCACCAGTGACTACTGTGTCACCAGTAACTACTGAGTCACCAGTAACTACTGTGTCACTAGTGACTACTGTGTCACCAGTAACTACTGAGTCACCAGGAACTACTGTGTCACCAGTGACTACTGTGTCACCAGTAACTACTGTGTCACCAGTAACTACTGTGTCACCAGTAACTACTGAGTCACCAGTAACTACTGTGTCACCAGTGACTACTGTGTCACCAGTAACTACTGTGTCACCAGTGACTACTGTGTCACCAGTAACTACTGTGTCACCAGTAACTACTGTGTCACCAGTGACTACTGTGTCACCAGTAACTACTGAGTCACCAGTAACTACTGTGTCACCAGTGACTACTGTGTCACCAGTAACTACTGAGTCACCAGTCTACCAGTAACTACTGTGTCACCAGTGACTACTGTGTCACCAGTAACTACTGTGTCACCAGTAACTACTGTGTCACCAGTGACTACTGTGTCACCAGTAACTACTGAGTCACCAGTAACACCAGTGACTACTGTGTCACCAGTGACTGTGTCACCAGTAACTACTGTGTCACCAGTAACTACTGTGTCACCAGTAACTACTGTGTCACCAGTAACTACTGTGTCACCAGTGACTACTGTGTCACCAGTGACTACTGTGTCACCAGTAACTACTGTGTCACCAGTAACTACTGTGTCACCAGTAACTACTGTGTCACCAGTGACTACTGTGTCACCAGTAACTACTGTGTCACCAGTGACTACTGTGTCACCAGTAACTACTGTGTCACCAGTAACTACTGAGTCACCAGTAACTACTGTGTCACCAGTGACTACTGTGTCACCAGTGACTACTGTGTCACCAGTAACTACTGTGTCACCAGTAACTACTGTGTCACCAGTAACTACTGTGTCACCAGTAACTACTGTGTCACCAGTAACTACTGTGTCACCAGTAACTACTGTGTCACCAGTAACTACTGTGTCACCAGTAACTACTGTGTCACCAGTGACTACTGTGTCACCAGTAACTACTGAGTCACCAGTAACTACTGTGTCACCAGTGACTACTGTGTCACCAGTGACTACTGTGTCACCAGTAACTACTGTGTCACCAGTAACTACTGTGTCACCAGTAACTACTGTGTCACCAGTGACTACTGTGTCACCAGTGACTACTGTGTCACCAGTAACTACTGTGTCACCAGTAACTACTGTGTCACCAGTAACTACTGTGTCACCAGTAACTACTGTGTCACCAGTGACTGTGTCACCAGTAACTACTGTGTCACCAGTAACTACTGTGTCACCAGTAACTACTGTGTCACCAGTAACTACTGTGTCACCAGTGACTACTGTGTCACCAGTAACTACTGTGTCACCAGTAACTACTGTGTCACCAGTAACTACTGTGTCACCAGTAACTACTGTGTCACCAGTAACTACTGTGTCACCAGTAACTACTGTGTCACCAATGAACCTCTTAAAGAGGTAAATCAGGTTTGTGTTAACAACTACATACAATATGTTATTTTAGAAATTCAGACAACCTTTACTTTCGTGCTTACAAAAAAAAATATATGCCACAGATTTTCATAGCAATTCTTAATGTAACTAACATTTTGCGCTTGAGAAGACTCCTTCAGGCTTGAGAATGTGGGATCAGTTCAATAGCTTTCAAGGTTAGTCGTTCGTGGCGCCATCGCTGCCTCCGCTCTCTGAGGAACGACAAGTTGAGGGAACGTTCTTCCTGAACGTTCTCTCAACGGTGGGAGTGAAACTCTGACCACGGTTTCCCGTGGCTTAGTTGGCAACGCACTCAACTCACACACTGAGTGAAACATTGGGTACGTTTCCTTACACCTCCTGCCCCTGTCCACCTAGCATTGAGTAGGTACCTGGGTGTTGGTCGACTGTTCTGGGTGGCATCCTGGGAGGCCGTAGGATACCTTAGATATTGCTGAGCTTTAAAATGAGCTGTGGCAGGATAGCAAATTAAATGAGCTGAGACAGGATAAGAGATATTAGCCTCTGACAGAGTTGGGCTGGTCGCAGCCCAACACTGTACGTCGTCGCTAGCAACAGGTTATGTCTTAGCCTACTTGTACTTTTAGTCTGACGATTATTCGTAAGTTTTTCCTCTCTGTTTACATCAGTGAGGGAACCTCCCAGCAGATAGACTTACACCAAAAATTTTGATATCAAGAATTATTTACGGTGCCACTGCTCACATTTTAGTTAAAAATTTCCTATAGTTTTCTGACTACTGTGACTGTCTCTGTCTCTGTCAGTCTGTCTGTCTGTCTGTCTGTCTGTCAGTCTGGTTGTCTGTCTGTCTGTCTGGTTGTCTGTCTGTCTCTCTCTCTCTCACTCTCTCTCCCTCAGTAGTTGATCACCGATGTTCAGTGTCTTTCTAATTTAACGTTCCATACATTAGGTTATCAGTTACTGATGTAAGTCTCCTTCTCAGATCCTCTGAATGTATTAAGAGAAAGTTGTCGAGCGAGACGCATTTGCAACACTTGGATATCTTAACCGGCGAAACGTTTCACCAGCACAACAGGCTTCTTCAGTCGAATACAATGGAGTACGTTGCAGCAATAAAGATATCTCAGTGTCGCCCATGTATCATCATTATTATTATTATTATTATTATTATTATTATTATTATTATTATTGTTATTATTATTATTATTATTTCTTCAACTTGTTGGTATTGTATACCACTAACAGTATCTTTTAAACAAAGCTGGGCCAAGATCGACCCTTCAGGGACACCAGGTATCTCAGGGACACCAGGTATCTTCTCAGGGACACAAGGCATCTTCTCAGGGACACAAGGCATCTTCTCAGGGACACCAGATATCTTCTCAGGGACACCAGATATCTTCTCAGGGACACAAGGCATCTTCTCAGGGACACCTGGTATCTCCTGTCGCCACTTGGTTCTTGCAGACTTCTCGTTGGTTCCTCTCAGCGAGCCAATCATTGATGCAGACCTAAAGATGGTCATCTGCAAAACATGCCGAACACATGTGCAACACATGCGCAACACATCCATGGCCTGATTTATCAACTTGCCGGTTCCATGAACCTTTTTATCCGCATACCGGTAAATATGTAAGGCAGGATCTTTGAGAGAGCCGTGTCGATTACTGGTCAATAATTTATTATCATAACAACATTTAGCGCCGTTGCCCCTTAATTATAATTTCCATTAGTCTGCCCACAGCTGATATAGTCTACCCTCAACTTACATTAAATTGAAGGGTTGATAATTGAAGGAACGGGATTTGTCTGTCGAATACTGTTGTGGCATTTTCAGTTTCCCGTTATGCGTCGCTGTTGTTTCTTCAGCTGATTAAAAGGGCATATATACCTGTTAACGGATATGCTATTCTTGTAGTATTGTGGTATATCTCCTCCGGTGCTGGAGAGTTAAGGTTCAGCTGTGTTGGGAACTTTAATGAAGCCGTTGTGATAATGTCGCTCTTATTTAGTGAGGGTTTTACAGCTCCTGGAGAAAGTTGTGTGAGGAAGGTGTGTTAGTGCAGTGTTTGTCTGTACACTGTAGTGACAGTCACACTGAGAGTGTAGACGAGTGTACACTGTAGTGACAGTCACACTGAGAGTGTAGACGTGTGTACACTGTAGTGACAGTCACACTGAGAGTGTAGACGAGTGTACACTGTAGTGACAGTCACACTGAGAGTGTAGACGTGTGTACACTGTAGTGACAGTCACACTGAGAGTGTAGACGAGTGTACACTGTAGTGACAGTCACACTGAGAGTGTAGACGAGTGTACACTAAAGTGACAGTCACACTGGGAGTGTAGACGTGTGTACACTGTAGTGACAGTCACACTGGGAGTGTAGACGTGTGTACACTAAAGTGACAGTCACACTGAGAGTGTAGACGAGTGTACACTGTAGTGACAGTCACACTGAGAGTGTGGACGTGTGCACACTGAAGTGACAGTCACACTGGGAGTGTAGACGAGTGTACACTGTAGTGACAGTCACACTGAGAGTGTAGACGAGTGTACACTAAAGTGACAGTCACACTGAGAGTGTAGACGTGTGTACACTGTAGTGACAGTCACACTGGGAGTGTAGACGAGTGTACACTGTAGTGACAGTCACACTGAGAGTGTAGACGAGTGTACACTGTAGTGACAGTCACACTGAGAGTGTGGACGTGTGCACACTGAAGTGACAGTCACACTGGGAGTGTAGACGAGTGTACACTGTAGTGACAGTCACACTGAGAGTGTAGACGAGTGTACACTAAAGTGACAGTCACACTGAGAGTGTAGACGAGTGTACACTGTAGTGACAGTCACACTGAGAGTGTAGACGTGTGTACACTGTAGTGACAGTCACACTGAGAGTGTAGACGAGTGTACACTGTAGTGACAGTCACACTGAGAGTGTAGACGAGTGTACACTAAAGTGACAGTCACACTGGGAGTGTAGACGTGTGTACACTGTAGTGACAGTCACACTGGGAGTGTAGACGTGTGTACACTAAAGTGACAGTCACACTGAGAGTGTAGACGAGTGTACACTGTAGTGACAGTCACACTGAGAGTGTGGACGTGTGCACACTGAAGTGACAGTCACACTGGGAGTGTAGACGAGTGTACACTGTAGTGACAGTCACACTGAGAGTGTAGACGAGTGTACACTAAAGTGACAGTCACACTGAGAGTGTAGACGTGTGTACACTGTAGTGACAGTCACACTGGGAGTGTAGACGAGTGTACACTGTAGTGACAGTCACACTGAGAGTGTAGACGAGTGTACACTGTAGTGACAGTCACACTGAGAGTGTGGACGTGTGCACACTGAAGTGACAGTCACACTGGGAGTGTAGACGAGTGTACACTGTAGTGACAGTCACACTGAGAGTGTAGACGAGTGTACACTAAAGTGACAGTCACACTGAGAGTGTAGACGAGTGTACACTGTAGTGACAGTCACACTGAGAGTGTAGACGTGTGTACACTGTAGTGACAGTCACACTGAGAGTGTAGACGAGTGTACACTGTAGTGACAGTCACACTGAGAGTGTAGACGAGTGTACACTAAAGTGACAGTCACACTGAGAGTGTAGACGTGTGTACACTGTAGTGACAGTCACACTGGGAGTGTAGACGTGTGTACACTAAAGTGACAGTCACACTGAGAGTGTAGACGAGTGTACACTGTAGTGACAGTCACACTGAGAGTGTGGACGTGTGCACACTGAAGTGACAGTCACACTGGGAGTGTAGACGAGTGTACACTGTAGTGACAGTCACACTGAGAGTGTAGACGAGTGTACACTAAAGTGACAGTCACACTGAGAGTGTAGACGTGTGTACACTGTAGTGACAGTCACACTGGGAGTGTAGACGAGTGTACACTGTAGTGACAGTCACACTGAGAGTGTAGACGAGTGTACACTGTAGTGACAGTCACACTGAGAGTGTGGACGTGTGCACACTGAAGTGACAGTCACACTGGGAGTGTAGACGAGTGTACACTGTAGTGACAGTCACACTGAGAGTGTAGACGAGTGTACACTAAAGTGACAGTCACACTGAGAGTGTAGACGTGTGTACACTGTAGTGACAGTCACACTGGGAGTGTAGACGAGTGTACACTGTAGTGACAGTCACACTGAGAGTGTAGACGAGTGTACACTGTAGTGACAGTCACACTGAGAGTGTGGACGTGTGCACACTGAAGTGACAGTCACACTGGGAGTGTAGACGAGTGTACACTGTAGTGACAGTCACACTGAGAGTGTAGACGAGTGTACACTAAAGTGACAGTCACACTGAGAGTGTAGACGAGTGTACACTGTAGTGACAGTCACACTGAGAGTGTAGACGATTGTACACTGTAGTGACAGTCACACTGAGAGTGTAGACGAGTGTACACTGTAGTGACAGTCACACTGAGAGTGTAGACGAGTGTACACTGTAGTGACAGTCACAATGAGAGTGTAGACGTGTGCACACTGAAGTGACAATCACAATGAGAGTGTTGACGTGTGTACACTGTAGTGACAGTCACACTGAGAGTGTAGACGAGTGTACACTGTAGTGACAGTCACACTGAGAGTGTAGACGAGTGTACACTGTAGTGACAGTCACACTGAGAGTGTAGAGGAGTGTACACTGCAGTGACAGTCACACTGAGAGTGTAGACGAGTGTACACTGTAGTGACAGTCACACTGAGAGTGTAGACGAGTGTACACTGTAGTGACAGTCACACTGAGAGTGTAGACGAGTGTACACTGTAGTGACAGTCACACTGAGTGTGTAGACGAGTGTACACTGTAGTGACAGTCACACTGAGAGTGTAGACGAGTGTACACTGTAGTGACAGTCACACTGAGAGTGTAGACGAGTGTACACTGTAGTGACAGTCACACTGAGAGTGTAGACGAGTGTACACTGTAGTGACAGTCACACTGAGAGTGTAGACGAGTGTACACTGTAGTGACAGTCACACTGAGAGTGTAGACGAGTGTACACTGTAGTGAGAGTCACACTGAGAGTGTAGACGAGTGTAGACGAGTGTACACTGTAGTGAGAGTCACACTGAGAGTGTAGACGAGTGTACACTGTAGTGACAGTCACACTGAGAGTGTAGACGAGTGTACACTGTAGTGACAGTCACACTGAGAGTGTAGACGAGTGTACACTGTAGTGACAGTCACACTGAGAGTGTAGACGAGTGTACACTGTAGTGACAGTCACACTGAGAGTGTAGACGAGTGTACACTGTAGTGACAGTCACACTGAGAGTGTAGACGAGTGTACACTGTAGTGACAGTCACACTGAGAGTGTAGACGAGTGTACACTGTAGTGACAGTCACACTGAGAGTGTAGACGATTGTACACTGTAGTGACAGTCACACTGAGAGTGTAGACGAGTGTACACTGTAGTGACAGTCACACTGAGAGTGTAGACGAGTGTACACTGTAGTGACAGTCACACTGAGAGTGTAGACGAGTGTACACTGTAGTGACAGTCACACTGAGAGTGTAGACGAGTGTACACTGTAGTGACAGTCACACTGAGAGTGTAGACGAGTGTACACTGTAGTGACAGTCACACTGAGAGTGTAGACGAGTGTACACTGTAGTGACAGTCACACTGAGAAACAATGCTCCCGGCAATAAGGTTCACCGTATTTCTTGTCATTTAAAATTTTCTGTAGGATTTACATTTCCGTCCAATGAAATGAGTTAACCTTTTTGTCATCCATGTTGGATGATCCCTTGTGTTATGCATGTTGGATGATCCCTCGTGTCATCCATGTTGGATGATCTCTTGTGTCATCCATGTTTGATGATCCTTCGTGTCATCCATGCTTGATGATCCCTTGTGTCATCCATGTTGGATGATCCCTCGTGTCATCCAAGTTTGATGATCCCTTGTGTCATCCATGTTGGATGATCCCTTGTGTCATCCAAGTTTGATGATCCCTCGTGTCATCCAAGTTTGATGATCCCTCGTGTCATCCATGTTGGATGATCCCTTGTGTCATCCAACTAACTTCGACGCGCGTTATTTTCTTTCTGTATGGACTGCAGTTTTATGTTAGAACTTCAGCTCAACTTTCGTGGGCAGCAGCACCTGGCTGGTAATACTTCACTCACGAAATCATGAAAAACGAAGAGTGCAAAGAAATGAAGAAACTTGTGAAGTTTGAACTAATGGCAAGTGAACTATAAGACTCCCTGGCCAGTTCATTAACCACTAGGCCAGATGGTTCTAATAAGATTCATCTTGAACATTAAAATGGTATAAAATACCGACAGGTTGTTAGGTAAGACACATATGCAACAGTTAGGTATCTTTATTATGAAACGTTTCGCCTACACAGTAGGCTTCTTCAGTCAAGTACAGAAAAGTTGATAGAAGCAGAAGATACTTGAAGACGTAATTGTTTCATACTATAGAACAATGCTCTTCTCCAGACTGAGGGACTGACCACCTCAAAACTTTAAGGGTGATGGACTGATTACATCGTCTTCAAGTATCTTCTGCTTCTATCAACTTTTCTGTACTTGACTGAAGAAGCCTACTGTGTAGGCGAAACGTTTCATAATAAAGATACCTAACTGTTGCATATGTGTCTTACCTAACAAGATTCATCTTATTAGAGCCAGCTGGCCCAGTGGTTAACGCATTGGCCTGTGAGTTTTTGGACTCACTTGCCTAGGGTTCAACCCCCACCCGTTCCCTGATTAGTTTAGGAGTTCTGGTTAGCAGTAATCTGAAACCAAGACAACAGTGCATAAGTGTTCGCAATAAAGCTAATAGAATCCTTGGCTTTATATCAAGAAGCATAAATAATAGGAGTCCTCAGGTTGTTCTTCAACTCTATATATCCTTGGTTAGGCCTCATATAGACTATGCTGCACAGTTTTGGTCACCGTATTACAGGATGGATATAAATGCTCTGGAAAATGTACAAAGGAGGATGACAAAGTTGATTCCATGTATCAGAAACCTTCCCTATGAGGATAGACTAAGGGCCCTGAAACTGCACTCTCTAGAAAGACGTAGAATTAGGGGGGATATGATTGAGGTGTATAAATGGAAGACAGGAATAAATAAAGGGGATGTAAATAGTGTGCTGAAAATATCTAGCCTAGACAGGACTCGAAGCAATGGTTTTAAGTTAGAAAAATTCAGATTCAGGAAGGATATAGGAAAGTACTGGTTTGGTAATAGAGTTGTGGATGAGTGGAACAAACTCTCAAGTACAGTTATAGAGGCCAGAACGTTGTGTAGCTTTAAAAATAGGTTGGATAAATACATGAGTGGATGTGGGTGGGTGTGAGTTGGACCTGATTAGCTTGTGCTACCAGGACGGTTGCCGTGTTCCTCCCTTAAGTCAAGGTGACCTGACCTGACTAGGTTGGGTGCATTGGCTTAAGCCGGTAGGAGACTTGGACCTGCCTCGTATGGGCCAGTAGGCCTGCTGCAGTGTTCCTTCGTTCTTATGTTCTTATGTTCTTAATTATTAGCAACGCTATGCAATGTACGTTGTTAAAGGCAGCTGCTCTCTGACTCAGAACTAAAGACGGCTGAATTTAGGAATCAACACCGCCATCTCTAACGCGTGTGATGCTGTGACGTGAGTCGTGGTGGCGACTCCGTCACGCCTGATGCTGTGCGTGAGTCGTGCAGGCGACTCCGTCACGCCTGATGCTGTGCGTGAGTCGTGATGGCGACTCCGTCACGTCTCGCGCTCCTGTAGAACTTAAAACCCCAGGCTGAGGAACTGACCGCCTCAAAACTACGTCCTCAGTGGTGATGGACTGGTTACATCGTCTTCACATCTCTACTGCTCCTGCTGCCTTCTCTGTGCATGACTGAAGAAGAATACTGTGTAGACGCAACTTATCGGAATAAAGATACTTAACTATTGCACAGGTTTCTAATGTATCACCATCCCTGGATTAATTAGGTCACAGACCAATATGTATTTTAGCTATATTTCCTGTTGGGTTGTTCCGGTTATTATTAAGTTTATTCAAGTCTCTAACTATAATTGCATCATTAATATTAATCATAGAAGATTAATTATGAAGATGACCGAATTGTTCTGATTATTATAATGGAGAGCAACATGTGATAGTCATGTGCTCTCTCTCTCTCTCTCTCTCTCTCTATCTTTGAGAGAGAGAGAAAGAGAGAGAAAGAGAATGAGAGAGAGAGAGAGAGAGAGAGAGAGAGAGAGAGAGAGAGAGAGAAAGAGAAAGAGAGAGAGAGAGAGAGAGAGAGAGAGAGAGAGAGAGAGAGAGAGAGAGAGTGAGAGAGAGAGAGAGAGAGAAAGAGAGAAGAGAAGAGAGAGAGAGGAGAGAGAGAGAGAGAGAGAGAGAGAGAGAGAGGAGTGAGAGAGAGAGAGAGAGAAAGAGAAACAGAAAGAGAGAGAGAGAGAGAGAGAGAGAGAGAGAGAGAGAGAGAGAGAGAGAGAGAGAGACCTGGACGTGCACGGGAGCTGCTCAGGCAGTGATTAGGGAAAGTAAATCAAATGCAAAGTACACAGGCAGACCTGCCTTGATCAGCATAGTGTGTGCTGCTGCTGCTGCTGCTGCTGCTGCTGCCCGCTACACCAACCCACATTCCTGATCACCTTCTCCTCCCTTCTTCTCCTTCTCCCTTCTCCTCCATCTTCCTCTTTTTCCTTCTCCTCCTCCTCCTCCTCATCTTTCTCTCATTCTCGTCGCTTCTTCCTTCTTAAAAAGTACACAAACTGCCTCGTCAATAATCTGGACCATTTTCCTCGTTAGATTTTTAGATTGACTAGTCACGGGTAGCCGTGGGTTGAGCTCTAGTTCCTGTACTAGTTCACGGTCGTTGGTGCTCGTGAGTAGAGCTGTAGGTCCTGGTGGTGGGTGGTCGTGGGTCGAGCACTGAGCTTCTGATAATAAACTTCAACAAGTCACGGTGCGACATTATCTGATAATGACTCTAGATTGATCGAAAAGTTATCTAGTATAGTATCTCCATTTTGTTAGTTAGCTGTGAATACGCACACACACACACACACACACACACACACACACACACACACACACACACACACACACACACACACACACACACAGAAACAAGAGGCCACAATTGGAAGTTGAAGACACAAATGAGTCAGAGAGATAGTAGGAAGTATTTCTTCAGTCATAGAGTTGTAAGGCAGTGGAATAGCCTAGAAAATGACGTAGTGGAGGCAGGAACCATACACAGTTTTAAGACGAGGTTTGATAAAGCTCAATGAGCGGGGAGAGAGAGGGCCTAGTAGCAACCGGTGAAGAGGCGGGGCCAGGAGCTAGGACTCGACCCCTGCAACCACAAATAGGTGAGTACAAATAGGTGAGTGAGTACACACATGATAAAGTTCCTTAAGCAGGGAGAGAGGGGACTTAGTAGTGACCAGGGAAGAGGCGGTGCCAAGAGCTGCGAATCGGCCCCTGCAATCACAATTAAGTGAACACACACACACACACACAAAAATTTTTTTGGACTGCAAGAAGGCCTTCGACACAGTTCCTCACAAGAGATTAGTGCAAAAGCTGGAGGAACAGGCACGTGTAACAGGAAGGGCACTGCAATGGATCAGGGAGTACCTGACAGGGAGGCAACAACGAATCATGACATGCGCCTGTGATGAGCGGAGTTCCACAGGGGTCGGTATATGTGAATGACATGACGAAAGGGATAGACTCAAAAGTGTCCCTGTTTGCAGATGATGTGAAGTTAATGAGGAAAATTAAATCAGATGAGGACTAGGCAGGACTTCAAAGAGACCTGGACAGGCTACAAGTCTGGTCCAGCAACTGGCTCCTTGAATTTAACCCTGCCAAATGCAAAGTCATGAAGATCGGGGAAAGGCAAAGAAGACCACAGACACAGTATAGGCTAGGTGGTCAAAGACTGCAAACCTCGCTCAAGGAAAAGAATCTTGGGGTGAGTATAATTCCGAGCACATCTCCTGAGGCGCACATCAACCAGATAACTGCTGTAGCATATTGACTCGGTATTGTCTGAAGAACAAAAAGGCTCAGTACAGTGACTGGAATACACAAATAACCCGCACACAGGAAAGAAAAGCTTACGACGACGTCTCGGTCCGACTTGGACCAATCGTCGTTGTAAACTCTCTCTCTCTCTCTCTCTCTCTCTCTCTCTCTCTCTCTCTCTCTCTCTCTCTCTCTCTTATATGAGGGTTATTTATGTATCAGTCTTATCTGTTATGTCATCCATATAAACAAGAAAGAGCACTGGTCCTAATACCGATCCTTGTTGTACACCACTTGTTACTCTTCCCCATTCTTACATCTCTTTCTGGACAATCACTCTTTACTTTCGTCCCCTCAGGTGCTCTTTGATCAGCCGGTGTAAATTCCCTGTTATTCCTGCCTGCACTTCAAGTTTTTGCCGAATTCATTTCTAAGATACAGTCTCAAAACTTCGTAGTTTAAGAAAATTCATTCCACCAATACCATCTCTCTCTCTCTCTCTCTCTCTCTCTCTCTCTCTCTCTCTCTCTCTCTCTCTCTCTCTCTCTCTCTCTTTCTCTCTCACTCACTTCTGTTACTTTGTCATAGAACCCCAACAGGTTGGTAGGACAACATTTGCCATCTCTGAACCCCTGTTTGCTGTAATTTATAAAATCACTTCTCTACAAGTGTCCTCCCACTCTCCCTCCTGATAATTTTCTCCATTACTTTGCAGGTTATACATGTCAGGGAAACTGGTCTGTAGTTCAACGCTTCTGTCTCTCTCTTTTCTTTAAAATAAATACCACTTTCCCGGTATTACAGACCTTCGGTAACTGCCCCGTATGTAGATTGTTGCTGACTGTTCAGACAGTGATTCTGTTTCCTCTCGCAGAATCCATGGTGACACGTTGTTAGGTCCGGTCATCTTCGATCTAGCCAGCACCAGCAAAAAAAATTTTTTAACCTCTTTCCCTGTTCTGTTTACGGTGTTCAGGATCTGTTGCTGTAGCCTTTACCCTTCGCTCTTTAGTATTGGAACTGGAACAGAGAGAGAGAGAGAGAGAGAGAGAGAGAGAGAGAGAGAGAGAGAGAGAGAGAGAGAGAGAGAGAGAGAGAGAGAGGAGTGATAGAGTCTGGTGTGGTTGTACAGGTGATGGCTACCAACTCACCAGAGCTAATGATGCAACAGATATCTTGGGTTACCTGCCCTTCACCCTGCAGCCTCCCTCTGTATCTCTCTCTTTCTCTGTCTCTCTCTCTGTCTCTCTCTCTGTCTCTCTCTCTCTCTCTCTCTCTCTCTCTCTCTCTCTCTCTCTCTCTCTCTCTCTCTCTCTCTCTCTCATTGTATCAGGATCGAATTACTAAATATAGACAGTGCAGAGGAAATGTCGTACTCATTTCAAACAAAGATTCCAAACACCAGGGATGGTTTAACATACCAAGAAAAAATAAAACATGAAAATTTAGTAAATAAATGCAGGCTGGATGACGAGACACTTGGTTGAGATCATGGGCAAAAAAAATAAGGCGCGAATATAAGCAATTTAAACTGCCTGATAACCTCAAAGATCACGCTGAGATATTACGGTTAAAGAAGGAACGCAGAAGAGTAAAAATCAGGAATGTTTAACAGGTATTTGAAAGACGTTGTGCACGAAACGTCAGAAAGGTAGGAAATAATGGTAAAAGCAACGGAAGACTAGCGAACAGACACACGGCATCACGGTGTCCCGTAGCTTGATTAGTAGCGCACTCAGCTCACACACTCAGGTCCGGAGGTCGATCCCCGGAACGGCTGGAAACATTAAGACGTGTTTCCTTAAGACACCTATTGTCCATATTCACCTAGTAATAAAATAGGTACCTAGGTGTTAGTCGACTGGTGTGGGTCGCATCCTGGGACAATTTGACCGAATCTGCCCGAAATGGTCTGTATAACCAGGAGCTTCCTGTATAGTAATATGTCACTGATGTCAGCGGGGTTTGTATACCTTGTACATGTTCTTGTAGAAATAGAGATTATTTATTAATTTATTTTATTTATTTAATACTGAAGACAGTCTTCGTGTCTGTAATTTAAGCTGAACGCGACTCCAGCTTCTCAGGCCATAAAGTGTTTTCAAAACCACGTACACAGTGTTGAGGAAATCAACAGCCTAGACACAATAAAATACTCGGAGAAGCTGAGTATAAACACATCAAGGGAACTAGATGTAACAGCTGCCAGAGACAGAAAAGACGGTAGATATTAAATCACACAGCCATTAACCGTAATATCTGACAGATGGCAAGAAGGTGAGGCACCAACAGACTGGAAACTAGCAAGTATTACTCCAGGTTTTATGAAGATAGACAGAACTTGTGCTCTCAACTGTCTTCACATCAGCTTAATGTAGACAAGTGATCCAGAGAACCGGCAAGTTGATAAATTAGACATGTGATAGATTAGACACTTGGGTATCTTTACTGAGGAAACGTTTCGCCACACAGTGGCTTCATCAGTCCAGTACAAAGAAGAATAGTGAAGTTTAGAAGGAGACTGAAGTAATCAGTCCCAGAGCCTGGAGTCGATGTAAACAGTCCATCAGTCTTGATGAGAATGCAGCATGTGCGGGACGAATGAGCTTATATGCTGCACTCTGGCTACACTGACTCCAGGACGAGGGACTGATTACCTCCATCTCCCACTTATCTTCACTATTCTTCTTTGCATGGACTGATAAAGCCACTGTGTGGCGAAACTTCTCCACAATAAATGTACCAAATATTGCAAATATGTCTAACCTAACGTCAGCATAACAGTTTTAGGTCAGCAAGTGAACACTGTTATCACGAGTGAACACTGTTATCACGAGTGAACACTGTTATCACGAGTGAACACTGTTATCACGAGTGAAGACTGTTATCACGAGTGAACACTGTTATCACGAGTGAACACTGTTATCACGAGTGAACACTGTTATCACGAGTGAACACTGTTATCACGAGTGAACACTGTTATCACGAGTGAACACTGTTATCACGAGTGAACACTGTTATCACGAGAGAACACTGTTATCACGAGTGAACACTGTTATCACGAGTGAACACTGTTATCACGAAGAATTTAACTGATTATATAAAATACTATAATAACGGAAATTAACATAAAATATCGCAGCAAGACATCATGACTCAAAAATTTGAAGACTTTTTTTTAATTATTCAAAAACTTCGATGAAAAAAAAAGTCCCACCATATCTAGTATATTTAGACTTCCAAATAACATCCAACTAGGCAAAGATTCTAAGCCAAATTAAAAATTAACACATGGTATAGAAAAGAAACATCATGTCTGGATAAGTGACTTTGTGAGTGTCAGGTGTGTGAGAGGTTAGAGTGAGTGATGAGTGTCAGGTGTGTGAGAGGTTAGAGAGAGTGATGAGTGTCAGGTGTGTGAGAGGTTAGAGAGAGTAATGAGTGTCAGGTGTGTGAGAGGTTAGAGAGAGTGATGAGTGTCAGGTGTGTGAGAGGTTAGAGCGTGTGATGAGTGTCAGGTGTGTGAGAGGTTAGAGTGAGTGATGAGTGTCAGGTGTGTGAGAGGTTAGAGCGTGTGATGAGTGTCAGGTGTGTGAGAGGTTAGAGCGAGTGATGAGTGTCAGGTGTGAGAGGTTAGAGCGTGTGATGAGTGTCAGGTGTGTGAGAGGTTAGAGCGAGTGATGAGTGTCAGGTGTGTGAGAGGTTAGAGCGTGTGATGAGTGTCAGGTGTGTGAGAGGTTAGAGCGTGTGATGAGTGTCAGGTGTGTGAGAGGTTAGAGCGAGTGATGAGTGTCAGGTGTGTGAGAGGTTAGAGTGATGAGTGTCAGGTGTGTGAGAGGCTAGAGCGTGTGATGAGTGTCAGGTGTGTGAGAGGTTAGAGCGTGTGATGAGTGTCAGGTGTGTGAGAGGTTAGAGAGTGATGAGTGTCAGGTGTGTGAGAGGTTAGAGTGATGAGTGTCAGGTGTGTGAGAGGCTAGAGCGTGTGATGAGTGTCAGGTGTGTGAGAGGTTAGAGAGAGATGAGTGTCAGGTGTGTGAGAGGTTAGAGCGTGTGATGAGTGTCAGGTGTGTGAGAGGTTAGAGCGTGTGATGAGTGTCAGGTGTGTGAGAGGTTAGAGAGTGATGAGTGTCAGGTGTGTGAGAGGTTAGAGAGAGTGATGAGTGTCAGGTGTGTGAGAGGTTAGAGCGAGTGATGAGTGTCAGGTGTGTGAGAGGTTAGAGCGTGTGATGAGTGTCAGGTGTGTGAGAGGTTAGAGTGAGTGATGAGTGTCAGGTGTGTGAGAGGTTAGAGCGAGTGATGAGTGTCAGGTGTGTGAGAGGTTAGAGCGAGTGATGAGTGTCAGGTGTGTGAGAGGTTAGAGCGAGTGATGAGTGTCAGGTGTGTGAGAGGTTAGAGAGAGTGATGAGTGTCAGGTGTGTGAGAGGTTAGAGAGAGTGATGAGTGTCAGGTGTGTGAGAGGTTAGAGCGAGTGATGAGTGTCAGGTGTGTGAGAGGTTAGAGCGAGTGATGAGTGTCAGGTGTGTGAGAGGTTAGAGTGAGTGATGAGTGTCAGGTGTGTGAGAGGTTAGAGCGAGTGATGAGTGTCAGGTGTGTGAGAGGTTAGAGAGAGTGATGAGTGTCAGGTGTGTGAGAGGTTAGAGCGAGTGATGAGTGTCAGGTGTGTGAGAGGTTAGAGAGAGTGATGAGTGTCAGGTGTGTGAGAGGTTAGAGCGAGTGATGAGTGTCAGGTGTGTGAGAGGTTAGAGCGAGTGATGAGTGTCAGGTGTGTGAGAGGTTAGAGAGAGTGATGAGTGTCAGGTGTGTGAGAGGTTAGAGTGAGTGATGAGTGTCAGGTGTGTGAGAGGTTAGAGCGAGTGATGAGTGTCAGGTGTGTGAGAGGTTAGAGAGAGTGATGAGTGTCAGGTGTGTGAGAGGTTAGAGAGAGTGATGAGTGTCAGGTGTGTGAGAGGTTAGAGCTAGTGATGGTTCCAGGTGTGTGAGAGGTTAGAGCGAGTGATGAGTGTCAGGTGTGTGAGAGGTTAGAGAGAGTGATGAGTGTCAGGTGTGTGAGAGGTTAGAGAGAGTGATGAGTGTCAGGTGTGTGAGAGGTTAGAGAGAGTGATGAGTGTCAGGTGTGTGAGAGGTTAGAGCGAGTGATGAGTGTCAGGTGTGTGAGAGGTTAGAGCGAGTGATGGTTCCAGGTGTGTGAGAGGTTAGAGCGAGTGATGAGTGTCAGGTGTGTGAGAGGTTAGAGCGAGTGATGAGTGTCAGGTGTGTGAGAGGTTAGAGAGAGTGATGAGTGTCAGGTGTGTGAGAGGTTAGAGCGAGTGATGAGTGTCAGGTGTGTGAGAGGTTAGAGCGAGTGATGGTTCCAGGTGTGTGAGAGGTTAGAGCGAGTGATGAGTGTCAGGTGTGTGAGAGGTTAGAGCGAGTGATGAGTGTCAGGTGTGTGAGAGGTTAGAGCGAGTGATGAGTGTCAGGTGTGTGAGAGGTTAGAGCGAGTGATGAGTGTCAGGTGTGTGAGAGGTTAGAGCGAGTGATGAGTGTCAGGTGTGTGAGAGGTTAGAGCGAGTGATGGTTCCAGGTGTGTGAGAGGTTAGAGCGAGTGATGAGTGTCAGGTGTGTGAGAGGTTAGAGCGAGTGATGAGTGTCAGGTGTGTGAGAGGTTAGAGCGAGTGATGAGTGTCAGGTGTGTGAGAGGTTAGAGCGAGTGATGAGTGTCAGGTGTGTGAGAGGTTAGAGCGAGTGATGAGTGTCAGGTGTGTGAGAGGTTAGAGCGAGTGATGAGTGTCAGGTGTGTGAGAGGTTAGAGCGAGTGATGAGTGTCAGGTGTGTGAGAGGTTAGAGCGAGTGATGAGTGTCAGGTGTGTGAGAGGTTAGAGCGAGTGATGAGTGTCAGGTGTGTGAGAGGTTAGAGCGAGTGATGAGTGTCAGGTGTGTGAGAGGTTAGAGCGAGTGATGAGTGTCAGGTGTGTGAGAGGTTAGAGCGAGTGATGGTTCCAGGTGTGTGAGAGGTTAGAGCGAGTGATGAGTGTCAGGTGTGTGAGAGGTTAGAGCGAGTGATGAGTGTCAGGTGTGTGAGAGGTTAGAGCGAGTGATGAGTGTCAGGTGTGTGAGAGGTTAGAGCGAGTGATGAGTGTCAGGTGTGTGAGAGGTTAGGGCGAGTGATGAGTGTCAGGTGTGTGAGAGGTTAGGGCGAGTGATGAGTGTCAGGTGTGTGAGAGGTTAGAGCGAGTGATGGTTCCAGGTGTCGCTTCGGGATTTAATCCTCTTTACAACAAACATTAAAGGCCCTCACAAAGGACTAACACTAAACAACACAGTTTGCAGGCTGATACAAAACCGGAAAAACGTTCAACATTCAAAGCAGATTGTTAGAGTATTGTGATGTGGACAGGTTGGTGGGTGTGGGCGGTGACGGGCGAGATGTGCACAGGTTGGTGGTGTGGGCGGTGACGGGCGAGATGTGCACAGGTTGGTGGGTGTGGGCGGTGACGGGCGAGATGTGCACAGGTTGGTGGTGTGGGCGGTGACGGGCGAGATGTGCACAGGTTGGTGGGTGTGGGCGGTGACGGGCGAGATGTGCACAGGTTGGTGGTGTGGGCGGTGACGGGCGAGATGTGCACAGGTTGGTGGGTGTGGGCGGTGACGGGCGAGATGTGCACAGGTTGGTGGTGTGGGCGGTGACGGGCGAGATGTGCACAGGTTGGTGGGTGTGGGCGGTGACGGGCGAGATGTGCACAGGTTGGTGGGTGTGGGCGGTGACGGGCGAGATGTGCACAGGTTGGTGGTGTGGGCGGTGACGGACGAGATGTGCACAGGTTGGTGGGTGTGGTCGGTGACGGGCGAGATGTGCACAGGTTGGTGGGTGTGGGCGGTGACGGGCGAGATGTGCACAGGTTGGTGGTGTGGGCGGTGACGGGCGAGATGTGCACAGGTTGGTGGTGTGGGCGGTGACGGGCGAGATGTGCACAGGTTGGTGGTGTGGGCGGTGACGGGCGAGATGTGCACAGGTTGGTGGTGTTGGCGGTGACGGGCGAGATGTGCACAGGTTGGTGGGTGTGGGCGGTGACGGGCGAGATGTGCACAGGTTGGTGGGTGTGGGCGGTGACGGGCGAGATGTGCACAGGTTGGTGGGTGTGGGCGGTGACGGGCGAGATGTGCACAGGTTGGTGGTGTGGGCGGTGACGGGCGAGATGTGCACAGGTTGGTGGTGTGGGCGGTGACGGGCGAGATGTGCACAGGTTGGTGGGTGTGGGCGGTGACGGGCGAGATGTGCACAGGTTGGTGGGTGTTGGCGGTGACGGGCGAGATGTGCACAGGTTGGTGGGTGTGGGCGGTGACGGGCGAGATGTGGACAGGTTGGTGGGTGTGGGCGGTGACGGGCGAGATGTGCACAGGTTGGTGGGTGTGGGCGGAGTCGGGCAAGATGTGGACAGGTTGGTGGTGTGGGCGGAGACGGGCAAAATGTGGACAGGTTGGTAGAGTGGGCGGAGACAGGCAAGTTGTGGACAGGTTGGTTGTGTTGGGGGAGACGGGCAAGATGTGGACAGGTTGACAGTGTGGGCGGAGACAGGCAAGTTGTGGACAGGTTGGTTGAGTGGGCGGAGACGGGCAAGTTGTGGACAGGTTGGTGGTGTGGGCGGAGACGGGCAAGATGTGGACAGGTTGGTAGTGTCGGCGGAGACGGGCAAGATGTGGACGGGTTCGTGGTGTGGGCGGAGACGGGCAAGATGTGGACAGGTTGGCAGTGTGGGCGGAGACAGGCAAGTTGTGGACAGTTGGTTGTGTGGGCGGAGACGGGCAAGATGTGGACTGGTTCGTGGTGTGGGCGGAGACGGGCAAGATGTGGACAGGTTGGTTGAGTGGGCGGAGACGGGCAAGTTGTGGACAGGTTGGTGGTGTGGGCGGAGACGGGAAAGATGGGGACAGGTTGATAGTGTAGGCGGAGACGGGCAAGTTGTTGACAGGTTGGTGGTGTGGGCGGCGACGGGCAAGATGTTGACAGGTTGATGGTGTGGGCGGCGACGGGCAAAATGTGGACAGGTTGGTGGTGTGGGCGGAGACGGGCAAGATGTGGACGGGTTCGTGGTGTGGGCGGAGACGGGCAAGATGTGGACAGGTTGCTTGAGTGGGCGGAGACGGGCAAGTTGTGGACAGGTTGGTGGTGTGGGCGGAGACGGGAAAGATGGGGACAGGTTGATAGTGTAGGCGGAGACGGGCAAGTTGTTGACAGGTTGGTGGTGTGGGCGGAGACGGGCAAGATGTGGACGGGTTCGTGGTGTGGGCGGAGACGGGCAAGATGTGGACAGGTTGGTTGAGTGGGCGGAGACGGGCAAGTTGTGGACAGGTTGGTGGTGTGGGCGGAGACGGGAAAGATGGGGACAGGTTGATAGTGTAGGCGGAGACGGGCAAGTTGTTGACAGGTTGGTGGTGTGGGCGGCGACGGGCAAGATGTTGACAGGTTGATGGTGTGGGCGGCGACGGGCAAGATGTGGACAGGTTGGTGGTGTGGGCGGAGACGGGCAAGATGTTGACAGGTTGGTGGTGTGGGCGGAGACGGGCAAGATGTGGACAGGTTGGTGGTGTGGGCGGAGACGGGCAAGATGTGGACAGGTTGGTGGTGTGGGCGGAGACCGGCAAGATGTGGACAGGTTGATGGTGTGGGCGGCGACGGGCAAGATGTGGACAGGTTGATGGTGTGGGCGGAGACGGGTAAGATGTGGACAGGTTGTACTGTGGGCGGAGACGGGCAAGATGTGGACAGGTTGGTGGTGTGGGCGGAGACGGGGAAGATGTGGACAGCTTGATAGTGTGGGCGGAGACGGGCAAGATGTGGACAGGTTGGTTGTGTGGGCGGAGACGGGCAAGATGTGGACAGGTTGGTAGTGTGGGCGGAGGCGGGCAAGATGTGGACAGGTTGTAGTGTGGGCGGAGACGGGAAAGATGTGGACAGGTTGGTGGTTGGTGGTGTGGGCGGGGACGGGGAAGATGTGGACGGAATCGTGGTGTGGGCGGAGACGGAGAAGATGTGGACAGGTTGGTAGTGTGGGCGGTGACGGGGAAGATGTGGACGGGTTCGTGGTGTGGGCGGTGACGGGCAAGATTTGGACAGGTTGGTGGTGTGGGCGGGGACGGGGAAGATGTGGACAGGTTGTAGTGTGGGCGGAGACGGGCAAGATATTTACAGGTTGGTGGTGTGGGCGGAGACGGGCAAGATGTGGACAGGTTGGTGGTGTGGGCGGAGACGGGGAAGATGTGGACGTGTTCGTGGTGTGGGCGGAGACGGGCAAGATATGGACAGGTTGGTAGTGTGGGCGGAGACAGGGAAGATGAAGACGGGTTCGTGGTGTGGGCGGGGACGGGCAAGATGTGGGCAGGTTGGTAGTGTGGGCAGAGACGGGAAAGATGTGGCCGGGTTAGTGGTGTGGGCGGAGACGGGCAAGATGTGGACAGGTTGATAGTGTGGGCGGAGACGTGCAAGATGTGGGCAAGTTGGTGGTGTGGGCGGAGACGGGTAGGATGTGGACAGGTTGGTAGTGTGGGCGGAGACGGGCAAGATGTGGACAAGTTGATGATGTGGGCAGAGACGGGCAAGATGTGGACAGGTTGGTGGTGTGGGCGGAGACGGGCAAGATGTAGACAGGTTGGTGGTGTGGGCGGAGATGTTCAAGATGTGGACAAGTTGGTTGTCCTGAGTTGAAACAGTGGAATGGGACTTCGAAACAGAAGAAGCAACTTGGGAATGTGCAGTGTTATTTAATTTATAGCAGAAGGAATCAAAGTTCTGCTGAAGTTGTATGAGACAGCACAATACAGTCATATAATACCCAGCTGCACAATAACTTCGCAAGTATTGGAGTAAATTAGATACTATGCAGAAGATAACGAATATCAACGAATTGTTCATGTTTGCTGTGCAGCTACATCAGGAAGGTTAGCTGACAACGAGCCAACAATGTAAACATTAGTAGTAGTGGTAGAAGTGGTCATAGCAGTGGTGTCAGCATCTACTACAATTACTAATGGTACTCACAGATCTCTGATTATTAATGGACTAGCAAGAGTAATTTACGATAGAAACAGTACTAATTAAGTAGAGATGGATGTAGGACTTCCATCTCTCCTGTAAATTCCATACCATTTTTTCCAGTGTTGTATGGTTTCTGACGTATCCCCGAGGGCGACCATTAAATAGCTGCCAGATTTTTTTTCCTCCGTTCTTTTAATTCCTTTAACTTTTCACTTTTATTTCGCTTATAAGACGAGGCAGCTTCCTCCGATCTACTTTAACTTTTCAACACAAGAGTCTAGGAACAACTGGCATGTGACAGTCTCCACCAACGACCACAGTTATAGCAGCCATTCCCAAGATCCTGGCACGGCTCCGATCACTTCCCAAACCCTCAGTGGTAGAGATTCAAACAACAAGAAAGTTGCCTCATAATTCGATGATGGTGGAGAGGGGAAAGCCTAGAGTGTAGATGCACATTTGCCAATTTTATTGATCAAATTGTGTGAAATTTTCACCCCCGTTAAATCACTTAAATAATATTTGTATCTACCTCTTCTGTTCGGCGTCAATATTTAACAACTTATACATCTTATGGCCAGGATAGTACTCATTAAGTTTAGTTTATGTGCAGACAAAACTAGTTTATAAAACTAGAGAATGCCTCTTCTGATCGGCTTCAAACTTTCAACCCATGTGTATCTTCCAGAAAGCAAAGTTGGCGTTCTTATTAGGCTGCACAAGCCCCACTATGTCAATTTTATTAAATAAACAGAGATTTTGATTTCCATGTAATAACTAAAGAACGCCTCGTGTTATCGGCTTCAGAATATTAACACTGATACATTCTATACTAAGTCTGGCACTCAATAAGTCTATAATATTTAGGTGAATATTTAAAATTTTAATGAAATTAATAAGAAATAAGTTAAATCAGAGGAATTACCAAAGAATGCCTTGTCTGGTAGGCTTCAAATTTTGTGTTGATGGACTTTCTTAAAATAAAGCTTGGCGTTCACTTTGATTTACATATAATTTAAATTACTAATTTTATTTAAAAAAAAAGGTTTTCCAAGTAATACAAAATGATTCTTCTGGTCGACTTCAAACTCTAACCAGTGAAAACATCTTAAATAGAAGTATTTTTATTTTTATCGAATTATAAGCTTTGTACATGCAAATTTACCAATTTTAGAGATTATTTTTTTTATCAATTTAGACTTCCTTTAAAAATCATAAAATTTTAAATAGAATAGAACAGCAAAATTTAATTTGAAAAAAAAAAAAAATAATGAAACTGAAAACTCGTCTTTGTAGAGTTTTTAATTTTCATCATTTCAGTGACTCCTTTTAAAAGCATGGTGCCAGACCTGGAATTTACCTGGAGAGGGTTTCGGGGGTCAACGCCCCCGCCGCTGGGTCTGAAACCAGGCCTCGTGGTGGATCAACCAGGTTGATCAACCAGGCTGCTACTGCTGGACTGGTACATTGTAAGCTACGGTGTTTCTCCTCTTTCACTAACTTCTAAGACTTAATAACTTCGATACGTCTTATCCGACTGGTATCAAATATTAGACACTGGTCAACTATTGCGAAGTGAAGCTTTATACAGCAACTGACAAACAGCTGTTTTCTATACAATTTTGTACTCAATTTTCCCAAAAATAGTTTCCATGAGATAACTTTGAAAATTTTCTTCTTTTAGCCACAGAACTTCACCAGTGATGTATCTTAGAGGCAGGGTTGGTACTGTGAGCCACAGAACTTCACCAGTGGTGTATCTTAGAGGCAGGGTTGGTACTGTGAGCCACAGAACTTCACCAGTGGTGTATCTTAGAGGCAGGGTTGGTACTGTGAGCCACAGAACTTCACCAGTGGTGTATCTTAGAGGCAGGGTTGGTACTGTGAGCCACAGAACTTCACCAGTGGTGTATCTTAGAGGCAGGGTTGGTACTGTGAGCCACAGAACTTCACCAGTGGTTTATCTTAGAGGCAAGGTTGGTACTGTGAGCCTCAGAACTTCACCAGTGGTTTATCTTAGAGGCAGGGTTGGTACTGTGAGCCACAGAACTTCACCAGTGGTGTATCTTAGAGGCAGGGTTGGTACTGTGAGCCACAGAACTTCACCAGTGGTTTATCTTAGAGGCAGAGTTGGTACTGTGAGCCACAGAACTTCACCAGTGGTTTATCTTAGAGGCGGGGTTGGTACTGTGAGCCACAGAACTTCACCAGTGGTTTATCTTAGAGGCAAGGTTGGTACTGTGAGCCACAGAACTTCACCAGTGGTTTATCTTAGAGGAGGGGTTGGTACTGTGAGCCACAGAACTTGACCAGTGGTTTATCTTAGAGGCAGGGTTGGTACTGTGAGCCACAGAACTTCACCAGTGGTGTATCTTAGAGGCAGGGTTGGTACTGTGAGCCACAGAACTTCACCAGTGGTTTATCTTAGAGGCAGGGTTGGTACTGTGAGCCACAGAACTTCACCAGTGGTTTATCTTAGAGGCAGGGTTGGTACTGTGAGCCACAGAACTTCACCAGTGGTGTATCTTAGAGGCAGGGTTGGTACTGTGAGCCACAGAACTTCACCAGTGGTGTATCTTAGAGGCAGGGTTGGTACTGTGAGCCACAGAACTTCACCAGTGGTGTATCTTAGAGGCAGGGTTGGTACTGTGAGCCACAGAACTTCACCAGTGGTTTATCTTAGAGGCAGGGTTGGTACTGTGAGCCACAGAACTTCACAAGTGGTGTATCTTAGAGGCAGGGTTGGTACTGTGAGCCACAGAACTTCACAAGTGGTGTATCTTAGAGGCAGGGTTGGTACTGTGAGCCACAGAACTTCACAAGTGGTGTATCTTAGAGGCGGGGTTGGTACTGTGAGCCACAGAACTTCACAAGTGGTGTATCTTAGAGGCAGGGTTGGTACTGTGAGCCACAGAACTTCACAAGTGGTGTATCTTAGAGGCAGGGTTGGTACTGTGAGCCACAGAACTTCACAAGTGGTGTATCTTAGAGGCGGGGTTGGTGCTGTTAATAAAGTGTGTAGGTGTCTGTTTACCACTGGTATTAATGTACATTATCTTGATAATGTACGTAAATATTTTGCTTTACATGAATGGATTATGCTTTCTGAAGGAAATGAATTTAACTTTCCTTTGAGTGAATCTGAATGCCTTTTACTCCACTGGTGCTATATGACCCCTGTGGGTTTTGCACCTTTTCCTTATTAAAATAAAACAATTGTGAATGACAGCAGTTTATTATGGATGATGCACTGAATGAAATAAATGGAACATTTCCTGGGTATAGGCTGTGTAGGTGCAAATTTTGTTCCATTTTGTGCAATAACTGAAGTATTCGTCTTCTGATCGGCTTTAAGCTTTAAGTGTTGTGTTTCCCTCAAAAGAATCTTTGCTTTAATTTTAGGTTGTGTAAGCTGTACCTGGCAGACCATAGTTAAGTCAGTCCTTAACATCTGTCCCACTAAGCTGATCTGTATGCAAAGGAAGATGATGTTGGCTTCCCATTCTTCCTTTCTGACCAATGGGACGAGTGCTTGCATTCACCTCAGCTGTGAAGTAGCAGTATTTTAATATCCCATTGGTTGGCATCAAAGAATGTTGTCACCTTCACCTTGCCTCTCATGCCAGCCAGTCTTTCTGCAATAAAAGTTCTCGTATTTTAGCAGATTTCACTACAAAATGTCTGTAAGTCTCTGAATTTGTGTCCAATGCAAATATAAAGGTTTGAACTTTTGCTTTTAAGGAAAATGTAAGTTACCTAAACACACACGAGAACTTGTACTGAACAAGGACGGCAGAGTGGAATATGGTGTACCCGGGTTACCACATTTTGTGTTTTACTAAATGCTATGAGTTATACCATTTATGCATTGCAAATACACATAGATTTGTGGATTGTTAGTAATGAGGTGGTTTCACTTCCCAGTTAACGACGAAGCTGTTATACGACGCAGTAGCCATGTTCAACACCAACTATGGTTGACCTGGATGAACACTCTGAAGCTGGATGTTGACGCTGAAGAGGAATTCCAATATTTTAGACGAAGAATCTTCAAGTGATCTTGAGATAACACTTTCTAAGAGTCTATAAGAATTCATAACTATGTCATGTGTCACAAATGTTATTTTTCAGCATTTTCTTTAAATATGCAACATGGATGAAAACAAAATTCTTTTATTATTGTCGTATTTAATGTATAATAAAGCTTATAAATATATGTTTATTTTTATATAACTTTTTTTTTCTGTTTCTGGACGGGCCAGAATATGTTCGGTCCTCAAATAATGAAATTATCGGAAAAGTTATTATAGGCTGACTTCTCTCAACCTATAAGATCAAGACTCACGAAATCGTAATGACACGATTGCAAACAAACCATACCACGGCCGGGATTTGAACCCGCGGTCAGAGAGTCTCAAAACTGTAAAGTAAAAGGACACAAGTGCAACTAATGTGACATTTATTGTGGCAACGTTTCGCTCTCCAGGAGCTTTATCAAGCCATTACTGGCTTGATAAAGCCATTAATGGCTTGATAAAGCCATTAATGGCTTGATAAAGCTCCTGGAGAGCGAAACGTTGCCACAATAAATGTCACATTAGTTGCACTTGTGTCCTTTTACTTTACATATTGTCGGTAATTCTACCAACTTTATTACAGTCTCAAAACTCCAGCCCGTCGCGTTAGCCACTAGACCAGCTAGCCACAATATGATTCGTCCAACTAGGTATATTTCTACACCATAGGAAGGTTAGCACAGGCACCACTGTGACCACAAATGCAAGTTTTTACAGACGAATCTCCAGCTAGCGTGGCCGTGACGAACTCTAGTTCAAGTCCCCTCAAAGCCGTTAACATGACTCACGAAATATACCTAGTTGGACGAATCTTATTGTGGCTAGCTGGTCCAGTGGCTAACGCGACGGTCTGGAGTTTTGAGACTCTGACCGCGGGTTCAAATCCCTCCCGTGGTATGGTTTGTTTTCTATAAGATCAAATTTTCGATTACAAATCTTCTTGTTTACCTTGTCTAGTATTTATTAAGCAAACTGGTTTCTTGGAAATAACAGGAAAATACCTTTTCTGAAGAGAAATAAGTCACAGTGTTTGACATTACTGGGCATCATAAATTAAAGCTACATAATGTACTCTTATGTAACAAAAAAAAGGTACAATACCGTGACTGGAACGATACACAAATAACCCGCACATAGAAGAGAGGAGCTTACACAGTGTGACTTTGTAAATGGTCCAAGTCGGACCGAAACGTCGTCGTAAGCTCCTTTCTTCTATGTGCGGGTTATTTGTGTACTCTTATGTGCCTAGAATATCTGTAGATATTTATATTCTAATGCTTATTTACTTACGTACATAGCTACACATAAGCTGGTTAATATTTGAGAAAAGTTGGGATCGATTTTGACCAGTATAGGTCCCGGTGGACTTATTTTGGCGGGAGAAATTTACAAAATTTGACTATTGCCTATCATGCGATAATTTCCGAGTGTTGCATCTGATTATCTGCAACACTGCAGCACTGATACGTTGATAATACAACACTACAGCGGCTTCAAGCATAATGTACAAGTGTACTGGTGTTTCTGATTGTTTCTTAGATGCTGATGTTTCTGATTGTTTCTTAGATACTGATGTTTCTGATTGTTTCTTAGATACTGATGTTTCTGATTGTTTCTTAGATACTGATGTTTCTGATTGTTTCTTAGATACTGATGTTTCTGATTGTTTCTTAGATACTGATGTTTCTGATTGTTTCTTATATACTGATGTTTCTGATTGTTTCTTAGATACTGATGTTTCTGATTGTTTCTTAGATACTGATGTTTCTGATTGTTTCTTATATACTGATGTTTCTGATTGTTTCTTAGATACTGATGTTTCTGATTGTTTCTTAGATACTGATGTTTCTGATTGTTTCTTAGATACTGATGTTTCTGATTGTTTCTTAGATACTGATGTTTCTGATTGTTTCTTAGATACTGATGTTTCTGATTGTATTTTAGATACTGATGTTTCTGATTGTATTTTAGATACTGATGTTTCTGAGTGAAAAGTTTACAATTGATTTGGTCTGTATATATTCTAATTTGCAATTTTTAATGCAGATATTGGAACGCTAGTCTCCACGCTATGACCTGTGTAACTGTCTTCTACTTCGCTTTAGATATTCAACACTACTGGAGAGTGATGTAGTGAATGCAGAATCCATACATAGCTTTAAGAAGAGCTACGAGCAGGGAGAGAGTGAACCTAGTAGCGACCAGCGAAGAGGCGGAGACAGGAGCTGTGAATCAACCCCTGCAACCGCAAATAGGTGAGTACAAATAGGTAAGTATTATGTCTAACTGCGCTACTAATTTTTGCCGCACTCTGCTGTATTCCGATCACATACATTGAGGTACAGGGAGCTGGGGTTATGTAATACTGAGATACTTTTCTCGGGTCGCTCAGCGACCGAAATACATTTAGCTGTCTCCCCCCTCCCCCTCATTAATACTGGCAGTGGCCAGAGTTAGTGGAAGGTAGAGAGCCTTCTGCTTTACTATCCGTGATTCGTACACCTTCATAATAAATGACTGTTCTTTATCTAGATAGAAACACGTAGATAGTACTCAGCAGAAACACTCTGCAGTCTTATGTACTCTCTCTCTCTCTCTCTCTCTCTCTCTCTCTCTCTCTCTCTCTCTCTCTCTCTCTCTCTCTCTCTCTCTCTCTCTCTCTCTCTCTCTCTCTCTCTCTCTCTCTCTCTCTCTCTGTCTCTCTCTCTCTCTCTCTCTCTCTCTCTCTCTCTCTCTCTCTCTCTCTCTCTCTCTCTCTCTCTCTCTCTCTCTCTCTCTCCTCTCTCTCCCTCCCCTCCTGGTTCCTTCCTCCTCCCCTTTCACATTCCACTCTTCCCCACTGGACCTCACACTGTCACCACTCCAGTCTCGCACATTTCAAATTAATTAATCCCATAAATGTTGGCGGCTCCGTCAGAGTATGTCTGGACGACCAGGGTCGTGTGTACGGTCTACCTGCGACCACAAGTACGTGAGTTAGTAAGTAAATAAGTAAGTTTATTCAGGTATACACACATACAGTTACATAGAATTATCATACATAGCAGCATGTGTGTAGAGAACCTGGGATAACCCAAAAAGTCAGAGAGTGACTTATTTCCATTGTGGGGTCCTTTACCTTATTATTATAATATAAAGGTTATAATATTTTCTTATTATTCTACAATGAAGATAACATCTTATTATCATACTAAAAAGACTATCTACTACACCAAGGTCATTAAGACTATCTACATTACGAGGGTCATTATTAGGAATAAGGTAAAATTTACACGCATGTTAGCTAAAAAATAGAAAATTATTCCCCTCCCTTTCTGTAGCTACATTCATCAGAAACCTTTTGGCACTCTTCTTGAACTGGTTCATGCTATGACTGGCTTTGACATGTGCGGGCAGTCTGTTCCATTCCTTTATTGCTGTACAATAAAAGGTGTTTGACCCCTGGCCACTGACTGTGGGTACTACAAAGTTGTGCTCTTTCCCCCTAGTACTATGATTGCTTTGGTTCCCAACCTTGACAAAATTGACAGCAAGATATTCTGGACATTGTTTGTGAGCAATTTTATAAACATGATTTAGCTTCAGTTGTTTTACTGTCTTCAACATTCAGCATATCCAACTGCTGTAATTCATCCTGGCCTACATGTTCTCTTGGTCCCAGCCCCAGGATGAATCTTACGATTTTGTTCTGGGTGATTTGCAGTCTATCTTTCAGTTTTTTTGTCAAGGCAGAGTACCATGAAGAGCAAGCGTAATCCATATGGCATTGTACAAGGGCTAGACATAGGGTCCTGAGCCTCAGTAGGTAGACACTGTGCTTGTCTATACAGGAACTTCAGTCTGGCATTCGCTTTCTTTACTACACTGTTCCCTATCAATTCTCCTGATATGCATGGGTCAAAGGGGATTCCCAAATATTTTACTGATGAAACCAAAGTGATGGGCTCCCCTATTACATTGAACATTAAAATTATTTACCCTTCTCAGTTTATGTTTCGTGCCAAAGAGAATGGCTTCAGTTTTCCGTAGGTGTAATGATAGTTTGTTGTCTACTAACCATTTGCTGCAGGACTCCAGTTCCAGTGTTAAAACATTAGCAATATCTTGTGGGTCTTTACCTGTCACTAACAGAGCACTGTCATCTGCATACAGTAGGAGTTTGCACTTGACACTGATAGGCATATCATTGACATAACATAAGAATAATAAGGGATCCAGAATACTACCTTGGGGAACTCCACATGTTATCGGCAGGGGTTCTGATTCTGTTTTGTTGATTTTGACTATTTGTCTCCTGTTGCTAAGGTAGGACTTAAACCAGTCTACAGAACCTATACCGATAGCTTGAAGTTTATTACATAATATATTGTGGTTGACAGTATCGAAGGCCTTTTGCAGGTCTATAGGTTACCATACCTGAGGTTCCCCTTTGACATTTCAGTTCTCAGGTAATCCATCAGATTAATAAGGAAGGTGTCGGTTGAGTAGGATCTTCTAAAGCCCGATTGATAGCTATGGAGAATGTTGTTGTCATTAAGGTACTTAACTACTTGAGAATACACCGCCCTCTCCAGAATTTTAGATATTATACTGAGTATACTAACAGGCCTATAGTTGCTTACATCAGACCTACTATTTTTCTTGAATATAGGAGTAACTCTGGCCTCCTTGAACCCCTCCGGTACGGTATTAGTGGTGATTGACAGATTTATTATGTGAGCAATAGGGATTGACAGTTCAGAAGCACCATCTTTTAGGAACTTAGACGGGATGTTATCAGGGCCTGTGCTCTTAGTTGGGTTTAACCTGCTTAGTTCTTTTTGAATAAAGTCATGAGATACACTTACTAGTTGACAACTGTTTGGGGTTACCCCTTTATTGGTATAGTATGTTTGAAACTTATCAGAGTCTGTGTTAAAGGTATTTGATGCAGCTGGTAGTTTACTTACTAGTGTTGATGCAACAGATGTGTAGTATGAATTAAAGCAATTTGCCACCTTAGATGTTTTATGGCATACCTCATTATCGATAGTGAGTACTATGTTAGACCTATCTACTGGCTTATGGCTATACCCCAAATGTTTTAGTTATTGCCAGAGCTTTCTGGGGTTATGCTTATACTCTTCAATTTTTGAGCAGTAGTGCTTTGCCTTTGCTCCTTTTATAAGTCTCTGTACTCTGTTCCTCACCCTTTGGAATTCATTTAGTGCTGCAATATCCTGTCTGTTTGCTTTAAATCTTTTTAGCAGCTGGTCTCTGAATTTCATATTATCTAATATCTCAGTATTCATCCAGGGTTCAGTTCTTCGTTTAATCCTAACCTCTTTAACTGGTGCAATATTATCAAGGATGGTAGTGAACATTGTTTTGAATTTTTCCCAGGCATCGTTTACGTCCGTGCAACTTGTTATCTCTGACCGGTCACAATTGTGTAGCCTATTTACCAGTGTTTCTTTACTGTAGTTTCTAGTTGACCTCATTTTTATTGTCCTGTGTAGGCCTATCCTATCCCTAGTGATTTTCCTGGTGCAGTAAATGATGAAATGATCACTAAGACCTGTGGTAATGACGCCTGACTGACTAATGTTCTCAGAGCGGTTACAAAGTATGTGGTCAATTAGGGTGGCTGAGAACTGTGTGATCCGGGTTGGAGTATTAATTAGTTGAGTGTAACTATTTAATCCTAGAATTTGCTTATACCTTTTGCATAGCCCGTTATTTTGCTGCTGAAAACAGATATTGAAGTCGCCCAGTATTATTGTCTCGCAATTGTTTTCAACTCCGGACAAGACTCTGGAAAAGTCTTCTAAGAACTGGTCCTGGGTAGGAGGGCGGTAACTAGTTCCTACTAAGATGGGTTTGGTCTTGGAAAGCAGCACTTCAAACCATAGAATCTCCAGTTTATTGTTATTTAAATCAGGTCTTGGGTTGTAAGCTAAGTCATTTCTAATGTAGGCACATACTCCACCACCCTTTCTGTTCCTGTCTAAGCGTTTTATATTGTAACCATCTATTTTTACCTCGTCGTCAGTCACCGTATCATCCAACCAAGATTCAGAGATGGTTATAACTGCCGCCCTAATTTTGTTAGCTAGAATCCTAATCTCTGCCAATTTAGGAAGAAGTGATCTTGCATTGACATGAATAAAGTGAAGGCCTGTTTTCATAAAACAATCATAATCATCAATATATGGCAATGGGTCATTTGTATTAAAATTAGGTAAATCAATGTCATCACTGCTAAAGGGTAACTGTGCCAAAGTGCATTTGTTACACACAAAATGAATTCTGGCACCGTTGCTATAATTGTACATACATCCATCATGCACCCACCCCTTACACATTTTACATAAGGTGCCTTTTCTGTTTTTCATGCTTACTTTAGTACAGTGTATGCACCTGTTTGGTAGTGTTTGAGATAATAATGGCTGTATTGTCTCACATTGACCTATGTATGCATTACATATGGAGTTAAGGTTATCATTCCTAGCTACTAGACCGTCATTATCGCCGTCATTTATCTGTCTGTTTTGCCTCTGCACAATAGTTTGAGGTCCTGGATTAATTTAGATATCACCACTTAAGAGCGCTACAATAAGAGCTGTGTGCCACTGTTTTTGTTTGGGTATGCGGTGCTGCCATACCTTGTGGCCTTTGAGCGCCCATTATCTTGAATATCGGTTTCACAAGTACCAGTCCATGAGTTAGATCGCGTGATAGTCTATAATTATTATTTTTATTATTTATATTATTATCATTATTATTATTATTATTATTATTATTATTATTATTATTATTATTATTATTATTATTATTATTATTATTATTGTTATTATTATTATTATTGTTGTTGTTGTTGTTGTTATTGTTGTTGGTGTTGTTGTACGTGAAATGGCGTGAAATGGTGTCATCTGGAAATGTTTTTATCTTAGACGTCAGCTCTTTCTTGAGATCATTTATATAAATTGTGAAGAGGAGTGGAGCAAGGAACTACGGATCCCTGGGGAACGCCACGCTTTACGGGAAGCCAAGTGGAATATGTCTCCGCTGAGTGCCACTCTGTGCGTCCTGTCTGTGAGCCAATCATTCATCCAGGCATGAAGTCTGTCTCTTTGACCATGTGCTTTTGTTTCTGCCAGCAGTCTTAGATGGTGTATCTTGTGAAAGGTCTTATGGAAATCTTGTTATAATAATGTATCTGACGGTTCATTTTCATCCCAGTTTTTAGGTGACCTCGAAGGAGGATTTTTAATTGACAAGTTACCTAAATGTTTTATTTTTCTTCCTCCGACTTCTCGATTCTATTTCACTCGTAACTTGAGAACGCCTAAACCAATCGTCTTTAAAGTTTCAACAGTTGTGTATGGTAACAAGGAGAAAAGTTGATGAACACATTCCCAGCATCCTGGAATGGCTGAGATAACTTCCAAAAATCCTCAGTGGCGGAGCTTCTGACCTTCACAGAGGACGTTAAGTAATCTGACGACGACGGAGACTGAAATTCAAATGTGTAATTGGAGATCTGGCCATTTTATGTGTAAAATATTGTGATTTTTTTCTTAAGTTAAATCACGTTAAATCATATTTAGTTAACATGTGAACAGCTTCATTATTTAATGACTGATGTGTCTTAGGACCAGAATAGTTCTGTTAAGTATCGTTTCTGTGTTGAAAGTTTGTTGATGTAAGAAAATATAAAAAAATAAATAATTGGAATCTGTGCCATAGCTGGAGAATGACTCAGGTGATCGGCTTCAAATTTTCACCACGAGTGTTGAGTGTTGAACACGAGACTCACGTTGCCATTGGCTGCCATATATCTCAGTTTCTTAATCCTTATTGATTAACTATTAATATTTATTTTTTATTCAATAAGTAACTTACGTTTCTGACTGGTTTCAGAATATTATATTATTATCCTATAATAAGAATGATAGCACAAAAGTTTAGGCCCAGGAGCTGTAAATTTGAAATTTTACTGAAATAGTTAATAAAATTGGAATTGCTGGAATCAGATCAATTACTGAAGAATGCCTTTACTGATCGGCTTCAAACTTCTACTCTTGGTGGGTTTTAATGACACAACTTGTAATAACTTTGAGATGTGTCAATTTCGATACGTCCATCTTATTAGCGAAATTTCTTTCTCAATTAAAAACTAGAGAATGCCTCTTTTGATAAGCTTCAAACCCTAAATTCTGGTGTATCTTAAGAGCAAGTATTTTTTATATTAATTTTGGGCTGTATGAGTGCCAATTTGACAATCTTTTTTTGTCAATTTTCCCAAATTGATTTATAAAAATTAACAAAATCAAATATTTTTATTTCTTATAGAATTGTAAAGAATTTTAAACTAAATGTAAATGTGGAAAGTAAAGAGAAAAATAAGAGTAAAAATCCGGGTTTAATGACGATCTTAAGTTTAACTAAAGTACAATATGTAACTTAATGAATATAATTATAACAATGATTATTAAAGAGATGGACGGGTAAGCCAGCGGAAGTCGTCGGTCAGATGACCAAAAGTGTTGCAGGTGAGGGTCATCATATGACTATATCTTGAGTATACCTGGAGGGAGTTCCGGGGGTCAACGCCCCCGCGGCCCGGTTTGTCACCAGGAGTCATGGTAGACCAGGGCCTGATCAACCAAGCTGTTACTGCTAGCAACACGCAGTCCAACATACGACCCACAGCCCGGGTGGTCAGGTGACCACCGTCTGGAAAATGGTAAACAGTACCGACAGGTTGGTAGGTGAGACATAAAGGCAATAGTTAGGCAACTTTATTCCCATAGTTCCTGACTATGGAAGTAAACTTCTCCAGGCTGAGGGACTGACAACCTCAAATTCTACGACTTCAAGGGTGATGGACTGATTACATCGTCTTCACATCTCTACTGTTCCTGCCTACTTTCTGTATTCGACTGAAGAAGCCTACTGTGTAGGCGATACGTTTCGGAATAAAGTTGCCTAACTGTTGCCTATGTGTCTTACCTACCAACTTGTCATTTTTCCTGACAAACATTATATCTATCTTAACTGATCCTAACTGTGTGATAGATGGAGACAACGTGATCCTCTGATCCTAACTGTGTGATAGATGGAGACAACGTGATCCTCTGATCCTGTGTGATAGATGGAGACAACGTGATCCTCTGATCCTAACTGTGTGATAGATGGAGACAACGTGATCCTCTGATCATAACTGTGTGATAGATGGAGACAACGTGATCCTCTGATCCTGTGTGATAGATGGAGACAACGTGATCCTCTGATCCTGTGTGATAGATGGACACAACGTGATCCTCTGATCCTGTGTGATAGATGGACACAACGTGATCCTCTGATCCTGTGTGACAGAAGGAGACAACGTGATCCTCTGATCCTGTATGATAGATGGAGACAACGTGATCCTCTGATCCTGTGTGATAGATGGACACAACGTGATCCTCTCTTCCGAACTGTGTGATAGATGGAGACAATGTGATCCTCTGATCCTAACTGTGTTACAGATGGAGACAACATGATCCTCTGATCCTAACTGTGTGATAGATGGAGACAACGTGATCCTCTGATCCCGACTGTGTGATAGATGGAGACAACGTGATCCTCTGATTCTAACTCTGTGATAGATGGAGACAACGTGATCCTCTGATCCTAACTGTGCGATAGATGGATACAACGTGATCCTCTGACCCTGTGTGATAGATAAAGACAACGTGATCCTCTGATCCTAACTGTGTGATAGATAGAGACAACGTGATCCACTGATCCTAACTGTGTGATAGACGGAGACAACGTGATCCTCTGATCCTAACTGTGTGATAGATGGACGCAACGTGGTCCTCTGATCCTAACTGTGTGATAGATGGAGACAATGTGATCCTCTGATCCTAACTGTGTGATAGATAGAGACAACGTGATCCTCTGATCCTAACTGTGTGATAGATGGAAACAATGTGGTCCTCTGATCCTAACTGTGTGATAGATGGAGACAACGAGATCCTCTGATCTGTGTGATAGATGGAGACAACGTGATCCTCTGATCCTAACTGTGTGATAGATAGAGACAACGTGATCCTCTGATCCTAACTGTGTGATAGATGGAAACAATGTGGTTCTCTGATCCTAACTGTGTGATAGACGGACACAACGTGGTCCTCTGATCTGTGTGATAGATGGAGACAACGTGATCCTCTGATCCTGTGTGATGGATGGAAACAATGTGATCCTCTGATCCTAATTGTGTGATAGATGGAAACAACGTGATCCTCTGATCCTACCTGTGTGATAGATGGACAAAACGTGATCCTCTGATCCTGGGTGATAGTTGGACACAACGTGATCCTCTGATCCTAACTGTGTGATAGATGGAGACAACGTGATCCTCTGATCCTAACTGTGTGATAGATGGAGACAACGTGATCCTCTGATCCTAACTGTGTGATAGATGGAGACAACGTGATCCTCTGATTCTAACTCTGTGATAGATGGAGACAACGTGATCCTCTGATCCTGTGTGTTAGATGGACACAACGTGATCCTCTGATCCTAACTGTGTGATAGATGGAGACAACGTGATCCTCTGATCCTAACTGTGTGATAGATGGAGACAACGTCATCCTCTGATCCTGTGTGATAGATGCACACAACATGATCCTCTGATCCTGTGTGATAGATGGAGACAATGTGATCCTTTGATCCTAACTGCGTGATAGATGGAGACAACGTGATTCTCTGATCCTGCGCGATAGATGGAGACAACGTGATCCTCTGATCGTAACTGTGTGATAGATGGAGACAACGTGATCCTCTGATCCTGTGTGATAGATGGACACAAAGTGATCCTCTGATCCTAACTGTGTGATAGATGGAGACAACGTGAGCCTCTGATCCTGTGTGATAGTTGGACACAACGTGATCCTCTGATCCTAACTGTGTGATAGATGGAGACAACGTGATCCTCTGATCCTAACTGTGTGATAGATGGAGACAACGTGATCCTCTGATCCTAACTGTGTGATAGATTGACAAAAAGTGATCCTCTGATTCTAACTCTGTGATAGATGGAGACAACGTGATCCTCTGATCCTGTGTGTTAGATGGACACAACGTGATCCTCTGATTCTAACTGTGTGATAGATGGAGACAACGTGATCCTCTGATCCTAACAGCGTGATAGATGGAGACAACGTGATCCTCTGATCCTGTGTGATAGATGGAGACAATGTGATCCTCTGATCCTAACTGTGTGATAGATGGAGACAATGTGATCCTCTAATCCTAACTGTGTGATAGATGGAGACAATGTGATCCTGTGATCCTCACTGTATGATAGATGGAGACAACGTGATCCTCTGATCCTGTGTGATAGATGGAGACAACGTGATCCTCTGATCCTAGCTGTGTGATAGATGGAGACAACGTGATCCTCTGATCCTAACTGTGTGATAGATGGAGACAACGTGATCCTCTGATCCTAACTGTGTGATAGATGGAGACAACGTGATCATCTGATCCTAACTGTATGATAGATGGATTCATCGTGATCCTATGATCCTGTGTGATAGATGGAGACAACATGATCCTCTGATCCTAACTGTGTGATAGATGGACACAATGTGGTCCTCTGATCCTAACTGTGTGATAGATGAAGACAACGTGATCCTCTGATCCTAACTGTGATAGACGGAGACAACGTGATCCTCTGATCCTCACTGTGTGATAGATGGACGCAACGTGGACCTCTGATCCTGTGTGATAGATGGAGACAACGTGATCCTCTGATCCTGTGTGATAGATGGAGGCAACGTGATCCTCTGATCCTGTGAGAGATGGAGACACGTGATCCTCTGATCCTAACTGAGTGATAGATGGATTCAACGTGATCCTCTGATCCTAACTGTGTGATAGATGGAGACAACGTGATCCTCTGATCCCAACTGTGTCATAGGAGGCCTGGTCTCAGACCGGGCCGCGGGGGCGTTGACCCCCGGAACTCTCTCCAGGTAAACTCCAGGTAAACGTGATCCTCTGATCCTAACTGTGTGATAGATGGACACAACGTGGTCCTCTGATCCTAACTGTTTGATAGATGGACACAACGTGGTCCTCTGATCCTAACTGTGTGATAGATGGAGACAACGTGATCCTCTGATCCTCACTGTATGATAGATGGACACAATGTGATCCTCTGATCCTAACTGTGTGATAGGTGGAGACAACGTGATTCTCTGATCCTGCGCGATAGATGGAGACAACGTGATCCTCTGATGGTAACTGTGTGATAGATGGAGACAACGTGATCCTCAGATCCTGTGTGATAGATGGACACAAAGTGATCCTCTGATCCTAACTGTGTGATAGATGGAGACAACGTGATCCTCTGATCCTAACTGTGTGATAGATGGAGACAACGTGATCCTCTGATCCTAACTGTGTGATAGATGGAGACAACGTGATCCTCTGATCCTAACTGTGCGATAGATGGATACAACGTGATCCTCTGACCCTGTGTGATAGATAAAGACAACGTGATCCTCTGATCCTAACTGTGTGATAGATAGAGACAACGTGATCCACTGATCCTAACTGTGTGATAGACGGAGACAAAGTGATCCTCTGATCCTAACTGTGTGATAGATGGACGCAACGTGGTCCTCTGATCCTAACTGTGTGATAGATGGAGACAATGTGATCCTCTGATCCTAACTGTGTGATAGATAGAGACAACGTGATCCTCTGATCCTAACTGTGTGATAGATGGAAACAATGTGGTCCTCTGATCCTAACTGTGTGATAGATGGAGACAACGAGATCCTCTGATCTGTGTGATAGATGGAGACAACGTGATCCTCTGATCCTAACTGTGTGATAGACGGACACAACGTGGTCCTCTGATCTGTGTGATAGATGGAGACAACGTGATCCTCTGATCCTAACTGTGTGATGGATGGAAACAATGTGATCCTCTGATCCTAATTGTGTGATAGATGGAAACAACGTGATCCTCTGATCCTACCTGTGTGATAGATGGACAAAACGTGATCCTCTGATCCTGGGTGATAGTTGGACACAACGTGATCCTCTGATCCTAACTGTGTGATAGATGGAGACAACGTGATCCTCTGATCCTAACTGTGTGATAGATGGAGACAACGTGATCCTCTGATCCTAACTGTGTGATAGATGGAGACAACGTGATCCTCTGATTCTAACTCTGTGATAGATGGAGACAACGTGATCCTCTGATCCTGTGTGTTAGATGGACACAACGTGATCCTCTGATCCTAACTGTGTGATAGATGGAGACAACGTGATCCTCTGATCCTAACTGTGTGATAGATTGAGACAACGTGATCCTCTGATCCTGTGTGATAGATGCACACAACATGATCCTCTGATCCTGTGTGATAGATGGAGACAATGTGATCCTCTGATCCTAACTGCGTGATAGATGGAGACAACGTGATTCTCTGATCCTGCGCGATAGATGGAGACAACGTGATCCTCTGATCGTAACTGTGTGATAGATGGAGACAACGTGATCCTCTGATCCTGTGTGATAGATGTACACAAAGTGATCCTCTGATCCTAACTGTGTGATAGATGGAGACAACGTGAGCCTCTGATCCTGTGTGATAGTTGGACAGAACGTGATCCTCTGATCCTGTGTGATAGATGGAGACAATGTGATCCTCTGATCCTAACTGCGTGATAGATGGAGACAACGTGATTCTCTGATCCTGCGCGATAGATGGAGACAACGTGATCCTCTGATCGTAACTGTGTGATAGATGGAGACAACGTGATCCTCTGATCCTGTGTGATAGATGTACACAAAGTGATCCTCTGATCCTAACTGTGTGATAGAGGGAGACAACGTGATCCTCTGATTCTAACTGTGTGATAGATGGAGACAACGTGATCCTATGATTCTAACTGTGTGATAGATGGAGACAACGTGATCCTCTGATCCTAACAGCGTGATAGATGGAGACAACGTGATCCTCTGATCCTAACTGTGTGATAGATGGAGACAATGTGATCCTCTGATCCTAACTGTGTGATAGATGGAGACAACGTGATCCTCTGATCCTAACTGTGTGATAGATGGAGACAACGTGATCCTCTGATCCTAACTGTGTGATAGATGGAGACAACGTGATCCTCTGATCCTAACTGTGTGATAGATGGACACAACGTGGTCCTCTGATCCTAACTGTGTGATAGATGGAGACAACGTGATCCTCTGATCCTAACTGTGTGATAGATGGACACAATGTTATCCTTTGATCCTAACTGTATGATAGATGGAGACAACGTGATCCTCTGATCCTAACTGTGTGATAGATGGAGACAACGTGATCCTCTGATCCTAACTGTGTGATAGATGGACACAACGTGGTCCTCTGATCCTAACTGTGTGATAGATGGAGACAACGTGATCCTCTGATCCTCACTGTATGATAGATGGACACAATGTGATCCTCTGATCCTAACTGTGTGATAGATGGAGACAACGTGATTCTCTGATCCTGCGCGATAGATGGAGACAACGTGATCCTCTGATGGTAACTGTGTGATAGATGGAGACAACGTGATCCTCAGATCCTGTGTGATAGATGGACACAAAGTGATCCTCTGATCCTAACTGTGTGATAGATGGAGACAACGTGATCCTCTGATCCTAACTGTGTGATAGATGGAGACAACGTGATCCTCTGATCCTAACTGTGTGATAGATGGAGACAACGTGATCCTCTGATCCTCACTGTGGGATAGATGGAGACAATGTGAACCTCTGATCCTAACTGTGTGATAGATGGAGACAACGTGATCCTCTGATCCTGTGTGATAGATGGACAAAACGTGATTATCTGTTTCTAACTGTGTGATAGATGGAGACAACGTGATCCTCTGATTCTAACTGTGTGATAGATGGAGACAACGTGATCCTCTGATTCTAACTGTGTGATAGATGGAGACAACGTGATCCTCTGATCCTGTGTGATAGATGGACACAACGTGATCCTCTGTTTCTAACTGTGTGATAGATGGAGACAACGTGATCCTCTGATTCTAACTGTGTGATAGATGGAGACAACGTGATCCTCTGATCCTGTGTGATAGATGGAGACAACCTGATCCTCTGATCCTAACTGTTAGATAGATGGAGACAACGTGATCTTCTGATCCTGTGTGATAGATGGACACAACGTGATCCTCTGATCCTAACTGTGTGACAGATGGAGACAATGTGATCCTTTGATCCTAATTGTGTGATAGATGGAGACAACGTGATCCTCTGATCCTAACTGTGTGATAGATGGGCATAACGTGATCCTCTGATCCTCACTGTGTGATAGATGGACACAACGTGATCCTCTGATCCTCACTGTGTAATAGATGGACACAACGTGATCCTCTGATCCTCAGTGTGTGATACATGGACACAATGTGATCCTCTGATCCTGTGTGATAGATGGACACAACGTGATCCTCTGATCCTCACTGTGTGATAGTTGGACACAACGTGATCTTCTGATCCTAACTGTGATAGATGAACACAACGTGATCCTCTGATCCTAACTGTGTGATAGATGCAGACAACGTGATCCTCTGATCCTGTGTGACAGATGGACACAACGTGATCCTCTGATCCTAACTGTGTGATAGATGGAGACAACGTGATCCTCTGATCCTGTGTGATAGATGGACACAATGTGATCCTTTGATCCTAACTGTATGATAAATGGAGACAACGTGATTCTCTGATCCAAACTGTGTGATAGATGGAGACAACGTGATCCTCTGATCCTAACTGTGTGATAGATGAAGACAACGTGATCCTCTGATCCTCACTGTGTGATAGATGGACACAATGTGATACTCTGATCCTAACTGTGTGATAGATGGACACAAAGTGATCCTCTGATCCTGAGTGATAGATGGACACAACGTGATCCTCTGATCCAAACTGTGTGATAGATGGACACAACGTGATCCTCTGATCCTCACTGTGTGATAGATGGATACAACGTGATCTTCTGATCCTAACTGTGTGATAGATGGACACAACGTGATCTTCTGATCCTAACTGTGTGATAGATGGACTCATCGTGATCCTCTGATCCTAACTGTTTGATAGATGGAGACAATGTGATCCTCTGATCCTGTGTGACAGATGGACACAACGTGATCCTCTGATCCTAACTGTGTGATAGATGGAGACAACGTGATCCTCTGATCCTAACTGTGTGATAGATGGAGACAACGTGATCCTCTGATCCTGTGTGGTAGATGGACACAACGTGATCCTTTGATCCTAACTGTGTGATAGATGGAGACAACGTGATCCTCTGATTCTAACTGTGTGATAGATGGACACAACGTGATCCTCTGATCCTAACTGTGTGATAGATGGACACAACGTGATTCTCTTTTCCTAACTGTGTGATGGATGGACACAACGTGATCCTCTGATCCTAACTGTGTGATAGATGGAGACAACGTGATCCTCTGATCCTAACTGTGTGATAGATGGACACAACGTGATCCTCTGATCCTAACTGTGTGATAGATTTAGACAACGTGATCCTCTGATCCTCACTGTGTGATAGATGGACACAATGTGATCCTCTGATCCTAACTGTGTGATAGATGGAGACAACGTGATCCTCTGATCCTGTGTGATAGATGGACACAACGTGATCCTCTGATCCTGTGTGATAGATGGAGACAACGTGATCCTCTGATCCTAACTGTGTGATAGATGGACACAACGCGATCCTCTGATCCTGTGTGATAGATGGACACAACGTGATCCTCTGATCCTGTGTGATAGATGGAGACAACGTGATCCTCTGATCCTAACTGTGTGATAGATGGACACAACGCGATCCTCTGATCCTGTGTGATAGATGGACACAACGTGATCCTCTGATCCTGTGTGATACATGGACACAACGTGATCCTCTGATCCTAACTGTGTGATTGATGGAGACAACGTGATCCTCTGATCCTAACTGTGTGATAGATGGACACAACGTGATCCTCTGATCCTAACTATGTGATAGATGGACACAACGTGGTCCTCTGAACCTCACTGTGTGATAGATGGACACAACGTGATCCTCTGATCCTACCTGCGTGATAGATGGACGCAACGTGATCCTCTGATGCTCACTGTGTGATAGATGGACACAACGTGATCCTCTGATCCTCACTGTGTGATAGATGGACTCAACGTGATCCTCTGATCCTCACTGTGTGATAGATGGACACAACGTGATCCTCTGATCCTCACTGTGTGATAGATGGACACAACGTGATCCTCTGATCCTCACTGTGTGATAGATAGACACAACGTGATCCTCTGATCCTCACTGTGTGATAGATGGACACAACGTGATCCTCTGATCCTAACTGTGTGATAGATGGAGACAACGTGATCCTCTGATCCTCACTGTGTGATAGATGGACACAACGTGATCCTCTGATCCTCACTGTGTGATAGATGGACACAACGTGATCCTCTGATCCTAGCTGTGTGATAGATGGAGACAACGTGATCCTCTGATCCTCACTGTGTGATAGATGGACACAACGTGATCCTCTGGTCCTCACTGTGTGATAGATAGACACAACGTGATCCTCTGATCCTCACTGTGTGATAGATGGACACAACGTGATCCTCTGGTCCTCACTGTGTGATAGATAGACACAACGTGATCCTCTGATCCTCACTGTGTGATAGATGGACACAACGTGATCCTCTGATCCTAACTGTGTGATAGATGGAGACAACGTGATCCTCTGATCCTCACTGTGTGATAGATGGACACAACGTGATCCTCTGGTCCTCACTGTGTGATAGATAGACACAACGTGATCCTCTGATCCTCACTGTGTGATAGATGGACACAACGTGATCCTCTGATCCTCACTGTGTGATAGATAGACACAACGTGATCCTCTGGTCCTCACTGTGTGATAGATAGACACAACGTGATCCTCTGATCCTCACTGTGTGATAGATGGACACAACGTGATCCTCACTGTGTGATAGATAGACACAACGTGATCCTCTGATCCTCACTGTGTGATAGATGGACACAACGTGATCCTCACTGTGTGATAGATAGACACAACGTGATCCTCTGATCCTCACTGTGTGATAGATGGACACAACATGATCCTCACTGTGTGATAGATGGACACAACGTGATCCTCTGATCCTAACTGTGTGATAGATAGACACAACGTGATCCTCTGATCCTCACTGTGTGATAGATGGACACAACGTGATCCTCACTGTGTGATAGATAGACACAACGTGATCCTCTGATCCTAACTGTGTGATAGATAGACACAACGTGATCCTCTGATCCTAACTGTGTGATAGATAGACACAACGTGATCCTCTGATCCTCACTGTGTTATAGATGGACACAATGTGATCCATTGATCCTCACTGTGTGATAGATGGACACAACGTGATCCTCACTGTGTGATAGATAGACACAACATGATCCTCTGATACTAACTGTGTGATAGATGGACACAACATGATCCTCTGATCCTCACTGTGTGATAGATGGACACAACATGATCCTCTGATCCTCACTGTGTGATAGATGGACACAACATGATCCTCTGATCCTCACTGTGTGATAGATGGACACAACGTGATCCTCACTGTGTGATAGATAGACACAACATGATCCTCTGATCCTAACTGTGTGATAGATGGACACAACATGATCCTCACTGTGTGATAGATGGACACAACGTGATCCTCTGATCCTCACTGTGTGATAGATGGACACAACGTGATCCTCTGATCCTCACTGTGTGATAGATGGACACAACGTGATCCTCACTGTGTGATAGATAGACACAACGTGATCCTCTGATCCTCACTGTGTGATAGATGGACACAACGTGATCCTCTGATCCTCACTGTGTGATAGATGGACACAACGTGATCCTCTGATCCTCACTGTGTGATAGATGGACACAACGTGATCCTCTGATCCTCACTGTGTGATAGATGGACACAACGTGATCCTCTGATCCTCACTGTGTGATAGATGGACACAACGTGATCCTCTGATCCTCACTGTGTGATAGATGGACACAACGTGATCCTCTGATCCTCACTGTGTGATAGATGGACACAACGTGATCCTCTGATCCTAACTGTGTGATAGATGGACACAACGTGATCCTCTGATCCTAACTGTGTGATAGATGGAGACAACGTGATCCTCTGATCCTAACTGTGTGATAGATGGACACAACGTGATCCTCTGATCCTCACTGTGTGATAGATGGACACAACGTGATCCTCTGATCCTCACTGTGTGATAGATGGACACAACGTGATCCTCTGATCCTCACTGTGTGATAGATGGACACAACGTGATCCTCTGATCCTCACTGTGTGATAGATGGACACAACGTGATCCTCTGATCCTCACTGTGTGATAGATGGACACAACGTGATCCTCTGATCCTAACTGTGTGATAGATGGACACAACGTGATCCTCTGATCCTAACTGTGTGATAGATGGAGACAACGTGATCCTCTGATCCTAACTGTGTGATAGATGGACACAACGTGATCCTCTGATCCTAACTGTGTGATAGATGGAGACAACGTGATCCTCTGATCCTAACTGTGTGATAGATGGACACAACGTGATCCTCTGATCCTAACTGTGTGATAGATAGACACAACATGATCCTCTGATCCTCACTTTCAACATCGGTGTTTACTACTGATAACAAACTTGTTATGTTTAATGGAATGTTAATAACATTTTGTCAGTTTTAATCAAGAAATATTTTATCTTATTGTATTGTGTTTCCTTGATGCTGGTGAGGGGCTCTTGATCCAACGAACAGGATGTTTCCTTGATGCTGGTGAGGGGCTCTTGATCCAAGGAACAGGATGTTTCCTTGATGCTGGTGAGGGGCTCTTGATCCAAGGAACAGGATGTTTCCTTGATGCTGGTGAGGGGCTCTTGATCCAAGGAACAGGATGTTTCCTTGATGCTGGTGAGGGGCTCTTGATCCAAGGAACAGGATGTTTCCTTGATGCTGGTGAGGGGCTCTTGATCCAAGGAACAGGATGTTCCCTTGATACTGGTGAGGGGCTCTTGATCCAAGGAACAGGATGTTTCCTTGATGCTGGTGAGGGGCTCTTGATCCAAGGAACAGGATGTTCCCTTGATACTGGTGAGGGGCTCTTGATCCAAGGAACAGGATGTTTCCTTGATGCTGGTGAGGGGCTCTTGATCCAAGGAACAGGACTTATCTTCCTCTTACTCGGATTGAACTTGAATGTCTCTCATACCGATGAGGCTATATGACCCCTACGAGTTTAGCGCTTTCCTCTGGTTAAAATATAACAATTGTGAGAGTCATCAATCATCAGTGGTTGATGCGTCGTATAAAATATTTAATGTGTTTAGGCTGAGTTGACACAAATGTTTAACGTGTTTAGGCTGTGTTGACACAAATGTTTAACGTGTTTAGGCTGTGTTGACACAAATGTTTAACGTGTTTAGGCTGTGTTGACACAAATGTTTAACGAGTTTAGGCTGAGTTGACACAAATGTTTAACGAGTTTAGGCTGAGTTGACACAAATGTTTAACGTGTTTAGGCTTTGTTGACACAAATGTTTAACGTGTTTAGGCTGTGTTGATACAAATGTTTAACGTGTTTAGGCTGTGTTGATACAAATCTTTAACGTGTTTAGGCGGTGTTGAAGAATGTTTAACGTGATTAGGCTGTGTTACACAAATGTTTAACGTGTTTAGGCGGTGTTGAAGAATGTTTAACGTGATTAGGCTGTGTTACACAAATGCTTAACGTGTTTAGGCGGTGTTGAAGAATGTTTAACGTGATTAGGCTGTGTTACACAAATGTTTAACGTGTTTAGACTGGGTTGGTACAAATGTTTAACGTGTTTAGGCTCTTTTGCAATAAATGTTTAACGTGTTTACGCTATGTTGGCACAAATGTTTAATGTGTTTAGGCTGTGTTGGCAAAAATGTTTAACGTGTTTAGGCTGTGTTGGCACAAATGTTTAACGTGTTTAGGCTGTGTTGGCACAAATGTTCATTGTTTTTAGGCTGTGTTGGAAAAAATGTTTAACGTGTTTAGGCTGTGTTGGCACAAACTTTTAATGTGTTTAGGCTGTGTTGGCACAAATGTTTAATGTGTTTAAGCTGTGTTGGCACAAATGTTTAATGTGTTTAGGCTGTGTTGGCACAAATGTTTAATGTGTTTAGGCTGTGTTGGCACAAATGTTTAATGTGTTTAGGCTGTGTTGGCACAAATGTTTAATGTGTTTAGGCTGTGTTGCCACAAATGTTCAACGAGTTTTGGCTGTGTTGGCACAAATGTTCAACGAGTTTTGGCTGTGTTGGCACAAATGTTTAATGTGTTTAGGCTGTGTTGGCACAAATGTTTAATGTGTTTAGGCTGTGTTGGCACAAATGTTTAATGCGTTTAAGCTGTGTTGGCACAAATGTTTAATGTGTTTAGTCTGTGTTGGCACAAATATTTAATGTGTTTAGGCTGTGTTGGCACAAATGTTCAACGAGTTTTGACTGTGTTGGCACAAATGTTTAATGTGTTTAAGCTGTGTTGGCACAAATGTTTAATGTGTTTAGTCTGTGTTGGCACAAATATTTAATGTGTTTAGGCTGTGTTGGCACAAATGTTTAATGCGTTTAAGCTGTGTTGGCACAAATGTTTAATGTGTTTAGGCTGTTTTGGCACAAATGTTTAATGTATTTAGGTTGTGTTAGCACAAATGTTTAATGTGTTTAGGCTGTGTTGGCACAGATGTTTAATGTGTTTAGGCTGTGTTGGCACAGATGTTTAATGTGTTTAAGCAGTGTTGCCACAAATGTTTAATGTGTTTAGACTGTGTTGGCACAAATGTTTAATGTGTTTAGGCTGTGTTGGCACAGATGTTTAATGTGTTTATGCTGTGTTGGCACAAATGTTTAATGTGTTTAGGCTGTGTTGGCACAGATGTTTAATGTGTTTAGGCTGTGTTGCCACAGATGTTTAATGTGTTTAGGCTGTGTTGGCACAAATGTTTAATGTGTTTAGGCCGTGTTGGCACAGATGTTTAATGTGTTTAGGCTGTGTTGGCACAAATGTTTAATGTGTTTAGGCTGTGTTGGCACAGATGTTGTTGGATCAAAACTGGAAAATTCGTCTTGTGGTCAAGTTTAAACTTTTAATGTTGATGTTTTTCCACAAAAGAAATAATCTATTGATGCTAAGTTGTGTAAGTTATTATGTGACAATTATATTAATTATATTAATTGTACTTGCTTCTGAAAAATAATTGGTGATTATTTTTTTCTGATCAGAAATGTCATAATGTTTGACTTTATTTAGTTATTTTAAGTTATGTCAACTTAACTTTCTTGTATGTCTGACACATCTGTCTGACACATCTGTCTGACACATCTGTCTGACACATCTGTCTGACGCATCTGTTTGACACATCTGTCTGACACATCTGTCTGACACATCTGTCTGACATATCTGTCTGACACATCTGTCTGACACATCTGTCTGACACATCTGTCTGACACATCTGTCTGACACATCTGTCTGACACATCTGTCTGACACATCTGTCTGACACATCTGTCCTACACATCTGTCTGACACATCTGTCTGACACATCTGTCTGACACATCTGTCCGACACATCTGTCTGTAACATCTGTCTGTAACATCTTTCTGACACATGTGTCTGTAACATCTGTCTGACACATCTGTCTGACACATCTGTCTGTAACATCTGTCTGTCTGTAACATCTGTCTGTAATATCTGTCTGACACATCTGTCTGACACATCTGTCTGACGCATCTGTCTGTAACATCTGTCTGACACATCTGTCTGACACATCTGTCTGTAACATCTGTCTGTAACATCTGTCTGACACATGTGTCTGTAACATCTGTCTGACACATCTGTCTGACACATCTGTCTGTAACATCTGTCTGTCTGTAACATCTGTCTGTAATATCTGTCTGACACATCTGTCTGACACATCTGTCTGACACATCTGTCTGACACATCTGTCTGACACATCTGTCTGACACATCTGTCTGACACATCTGTCTGACACACCTGTCTGACACATCTGTCTGACGCATCTGTCTGACACATCTGTCTGACACATCTGTCTGACACATCTGTCTGACACATCTGTCTGACACATCTGTCTGACACATCTGTCTGACACACCTGTCTGACACATCTGTCTGACACATCTGTCTGACACATCTGTCTGACACATCTGTCTGACACACCTGTCTGACACATCTGTCTGACACATCTGTCTGACACATCTGTCTGACGCATCTGTCTGACACATCTGTCTGACACATCTGTCTGACACATCTGTCTGACACATCTGTCTGACACACCTGTCTGACACATCTGTCTGACACATCTGTCTGACACATCTGCCTGACACATCTGTCTGGCACATCTGTCTGACACATCTGTCTGACACATCTGTCTGACACATCTGTCTGACACATCTGTCTGTAACATCTGTCTGACACATTTGTCTGTAACATCTGTCTGTCTGTAACATCTGTCTGTAACATCTGTCTGACACATGTGTCTGTAACATCTGTCTGACACATCTGTCTGTAACATCTGTCTGACACATCTTTCTGACACATGTGTCTGTAACATCTGTCTGACACATTTGTCTGTAACATCTGTCTGTCTGTAACATCTATCTGTAACATCTGTCTGACACATGTGTCTGTAACATCTGTCTGTAACATCTGTCTGTAACATCTGTCTGTAACATCTGTCTGACACAAGTGTCTGTAACATCTGTCTGTCTGTAACATCTGTCTGTAACATCTGTCTGACATATGTGTCTGTAACATCTCTCTGACACATTTGTCTGTAACATCTGTCTGTCTATAACATCTGTCTGTCTGTAACATCTGTCTGACATATGTGTCTGTAACTTCTGTCTTACACATTTACATGTAACATCTGTCTGTCTGTAACATCTGTCTGACATTTGTCTGTAATATCTGTCTGTCTGCAACATCTGTCTGACACATTTGTCTGTAGCATCTGTCTGTAACATCTGTCTGACACATTCTTCTGTAACATCTGTCTGTTTGTAACATCTGTCTGTCTGTAGCAGCTGTCTGACACATTCTTTTGTAACATCTGTCTGTTTGTAACATCTGTCTGTTTGTAACATCTGTCTGTCTGTAACGTCTGTCTGTCTGTAACTTCTGTCTGACACATGTGTCTGTAACATCTGTCTGACACATGTGTCTGTAACATCTGTCTGTCTGTAACCTCTGTCTTACACATTTGTCTGTAACATCTGTCTGTTTGTAACATCTGTCTGCCTCTAACATCTGTCTGACACATTCTTCTGTAACATCTGTCTGTTTGTAACATGTCTGTCTGTAACATCTCTCTGTCTGTAGCATCTGTCTGTCTGTATCATCTGTCTGTTTGTAACATCTATCTCTTTTTAACATCTGTCTGTCTGTAACGTCTGTCTGTCTGTAACATCTGTCTGTCTGTAACATCTGTCTATCTGTAACATCTGTCTGTCTGTAACATCTGTCTGTCTGTAACATCTGTCTGACCTGAAGACCATTGTTAAAAAATTTATTAATTACACTGAGATTACGTTAATCTTATTAATTGTCACGAAAGTCGAACATTGTTACTGTGAGGATAGTTTATATTGATTGTGGTCAGTGTGGCTCCAGATAAGTCGAACATTGTTACTGTGAGGATAGTTTATATTGATTGTGGTCAGTGTGGCTCCAGATAAGTCGAACATTGTTACTGTGAGGAAAGTTTATATTGATTGTGGTCAGTGTGGATCCAGATAAGTCGAACATTGTTACTGTGAGGAAAGTTTATATTGATTGTGGTCAGTGTGGCTCCAGATAAGTCGAACATTGTTACTGTGAGGAAAGTTTATATTGATTGTGGTCAGTGTGGCTCCAGATAAGTCGAACATTGTTACTGTGAGGAAAGTTTATATTGATTGTGGTCAGTGTGGATCCAGATAAGTCGAACATTGTTACTGTGAGGATAGTTTATATTGATTGTGGTCAGTGTGGCTCCAGATCTGCTTGTATGGAAACTGGAAAAATTAAAATACTGCTTTTCATGAGATAATTTCTGAGTGTCGCATCTGATTAACCTTAAAGCTTCCGAGCAGATAACTTAATACTGCAACTTCTGAGCGGCTTCAAGCTTAATGTGTTTGTGTGTTCCGGGATATTGGTCTCAAACATTGATGTAACATTCTCAAACATAGGTGTAATATTCTCAAACAGAGGGGTAACATTCTCAAACAGAGGGGTAACATTCTCAAACAGAGGGGTAATATTCTCAAACAGAGGGGGTAACATTCTCAAACAGAGGGGTAACATTCTCAAACAGAGGGGTAACATTCTCAAACAGAGGGGTAACATTCTCAAACAGAGGGGTAACATTCTCAAACAGAGGGGTAACATTCTCAAACAGAGGGGTAACATTCTCAAACAGAGGGGTAACATTCTCAAACTGAGGGGTAACATTCTCAAACAGAGGGGTAACATTCTCAAACTGAGGGGTAACATTCTCAAACAGAGGGGTAACATTCTCAAACAGAGGGGTAACATTCTCAAACTGAGGGGTAACATTCTCAAACTGAGGGGTAACATTCTCAAACAGAGGGGTAACATTCTCAAACAGAGGGGTAACATTCTCAAACAGAGGGGTAACATTCTCAAACAGAGGGGTAACATTCTCAAACAGAGGGGTAACATTCTCAAACAGAGGGGTAATATTCTCAAACAGAGGGGGTAACATTCTCAAACATGGGTGTAACATTCTCAAACATAGATGCAACATTCTCAAACAGAGGGGTAACATTCTCAAACAGAGGGGTAACATTCTCAAACAGAGGGGTAACATTCTCAAACAGAGGGGTAACATTCTCAAACAGAGGAGTAACATTCTCAAACAGAGGGGTAACATTCTCAAACAGAGGGGTAACATTCTCAAACTGAGGGGTAACATTCTCAAACAGAGGGGTAACATTCTCAAACTGAGGGGTAACATTCTCAAACAGAGGGGTAACATTCTCAAACAGAGGGGTAACATTCTCAAACTGAGGGGTAACATTCTCAAACTGAGGGGTAACATTCTCAAACAGAGGGGTAACATTCTCAAACAGAGGGGTAACATTCTCAAACTGAGGGGTAACATTCTCAAACAGAGGGGTAACATTCTCAAACAGAGGGGTAACATTCTCAAACTGAGGGGTAACATTCTCAAACTGAGGGGTAACATTCTCAAACAGAGGGGTAACATTCTCAAACTGAGGGGTAACATTCTCAAACTGAGGGGTAACATTCTCAAACAGAGGGGTAACATTCTCAAACAGAGGGGTAACATTCTCAAACTGAGGGGTAACATTCTCAAACAGAGGGGTAACATTCTCAAACTGAGGGGTAACATTCTCAAACGTAAGGGTAACATTTCCTAGTTTCTAGTCTAATAACAAAATTACTTCTAGTGATCTGTTAAATATTAATGTTAGTAAGTTTTGTGGTATCGACATTTTTGATAAGTCTGGCAGGTGTTTCACCTATTTCGCTCGATCTGTTTATACTCAGCTTTTCCGATACTTTATTGTGTTTAAGCTGATAATTTCCTCAGTACTCAGTTTGCGGATGTCAGGTGCTGAAAACAAAGTTAGTGACATAGGGAAGTTGATGTCACGTTCACTTGGAAGCACAGACACGAAGACTGTTATCAGTACTGATGTCATGTGTCTGTCGTCTGTTATTCTTCATTCATCTCTGGATAAAATTTCTTTGCATTACTTTTGATATTTATTGTAAATTCGGCTTCCGAATTTTTACTTTGCATTTCTGAGTGTTTTTTGCTTTCTCCTGTTGCTGGTAACAACATGTAATTAACATGACCTTTGAGGTCATCGCTCACCTTAAATTTCTTGTTATGTGAACTCAGATTAAGTTGTAGACTGAACGAGGGGCGCTGACCGCGGCCCATGAATTGACATGTATTACCATTTTTTCCCAGTCTGTAGTGTCAGCTTGGTGTGTCGTCACCCAGCCTCGCCGTCGTTCATCTTTCTCACCTTTTATCTTTCTTGGTATGCTATCCTTCTTAATACCTGGAATTTTGTGTCTTTCTTGGTATGTTACCCTTCTCGATCCGTGGAATTTTAATATTTCTTGGTATGTTATCCTCCTTTGCTGATGATACCAGAGTCTACATGACAGTATCATTCATTGACGTCACTGCAAATATCCACCAAACATTAACCAAGTCTTTCAATGATAGGATGGATAATGAGAACCGTCAAAACTAGGGACGCCAAGCCCATGATGATTCTTTTCAAATTGCTTGTTTTCTCTAGGCTGGAATATTGCTGTACACTAACGGCCTCTTTCAAGGCAGGCGAAACTGCAGACTTGGAAAATATTCAGAGAACTTTCACTGTACGCATATGTACAATAAAGCACCTTAATTACTGGGAACGGTTGAAGTCCCTTGACCTGTACTCCTTGGAACGCAGGCGAGAAAGATAAACGATAATATACACTAGGAAACTCTTAGAGAGACTAATCCCAAATCTTCACACGGAAATCACTAACTATGAAAGCAAAGACTCGGCAGGCAATGCAACATTCCCCCAATGAAAAGAACTGGCGCCATGAGTACGCTAAGAGAATACATAATAAGTGTCAGGAGCCCAAGACTTTTCAACTGCCTCCCAGCACACATAAGAGGGATTACCAATAGATCAATGGCTGTCTTCAAGAAGGTGCTGGACAGGCACATGAAGTCAGTACCTGACTAGTCGTACGTCGGTTTGCGTGAGGCCAGCAGTAACAGCCTGGTTGATAAGGCCCTGATCCACCACGAGGCCTGGTCACGGACTGGGCCTTGTGAAGCGTTTACCCCCGGAACACCCTCCAGGAACTGTTGACCAGCTAGAATTTTAATCTTTCTTGGAATGTTATCATTCTCGGGTGTTGGAAACATTACCAAGATGTTCCTCACTTCCTCCACTTCTTCCACTTAAGGTCACTCATGTCTGGGCCAATCTAATCTGAGAAAGAAATATTATTATTTTTAAGATCAGAGAGACAGACAGACCACTGCTAATGTCTGTACGACCAGCTAATGGTCGTATAGACATTAGCGGTGAGGTCGTGCAGACAGCGGCGAGGTTGCCCTTGGAGGTCGTACTAGTAACAGCGGGCAAAAACTACCTCGGAATAAATTTGGGGAACAAAGTGCTCTGTCGGGATGATTAATGTTGGCAATAATAAGACTGTGAACTTCACGGATAATACTATTATGATTCTGGTCCAGGACCAGAGGAGCGGCACCACCCCTGTGTGTACCACCCTTGTGTGTACCACCCTTGTGTGTACCACCCTTGTGTGTACCACCCTCGTGTGTACCATCCTCGTGTGTACCACCCTTGTGTGTACCACCCTTGTGTGTACCACCCTTGTGTGTATCATCCTCGTGTGTACCACCCTTGTGTGTACCACCCTTGTATGTACCACCCTTGTGTGTATCATCCTCGGGTGTACCACCCTCGTGTGTGCCATCCTAGTGTGTACCACCTTCGTGTGTACCACCCTTGTGTGTACCACCCTTGTGTGTACCACCCTTGTGTGTACCATCTTTGTGTGTACAACCCTCGTGTGTACTACCCTTGTATGTACCACCCTTATGTGTACCAAACATGTGTGCACCACCCTCGTGTGTACCACCAGTGTGAGTACCCCCTCGTGTATACCACCCTTGTGTGTACCACCTTTGTGTGTACCAAACTTGTGTGTACCACCCTTGTGTGTACCAAACTTGTGTACCACCCAAGGGTGTACCACCCGTGTGTGTGTCATCCTTGTGTGTACCACCCGTGTGTGTACCAAACTTGTGTGTACCACCCTCGTGTGTACCACCCGTGTGAGTACCACCCTTGTGTGTATCACCCTTATGTGTACCAAACATGTGTGCACCACCCTCTTGTGTACCACCCGTGTGAGTACCCCCTTGTGTATACCACCCTTGTGTGTACCACCTTTGTGTGTACCAAACTTGTGTGTACCACCCTTGTGTGTACCAAACTTGTGTGTACCACCCAAGGGTGTACCACCCGTGTGTGTACCACCCTTGTGTGTACCACCCTTGTGTGTACCACCCTTGTGTGTACCACCCTCTTGTGTACCATCCTCGTGTGTACCACCCTTGTGTGTACCACCCTTGTGTGTACCACCCTTGTGTGTACGAAACTTTTGTGTACCACCCTCGTGTGTACCACCCTTGTGTGTACCACCCTTGTGTGAACCTCCCTCGTTTGTACCACCCTTGTGTGTACCATCTTTGTGCATACCACCTTTGTGTGTATCACCCTCGTGTGTATCAGCCTCGTGTGTACCACTCTTGTGTGTAGCAACCTTGTGTGTAGCACCCTCGTGTGCATCACCCTCGTGTGTACCACCCTTGTGTGTAGCACCCTTATGTGTAGCACCCTCGTGTGCATCACCCTCGTGTGAATTACCTTTGTGTGTACCACTCTCGTGTGTACCATCCTTGTGTGTACCACATTTGTGTGTACCAACCTTTTGTGTACCACCATCGTGTGTACCACTCTCATGTGTACCACCCTCATGTGTACCACCCTCGTGTATACTACCCTCGTGTGCATCACTCTCGTGTGTGTAATCCTTGTGTGTACCACCCTCGTGTGTACCATCCTTGTGTGTACCACCCTCGAGTGTACCACCCTCGTGTGTACCACCCTTGTGTTACCACATTTGTGTGTACCAACCTTTTGTGTACCACCCTTGTGTGTACCATCCTTGTGTGTACCACCCTCGAGTGTACCACCCTCATGTGTACCACCCTCGTCTGTACCACCCTTGGGTATACTACCTTTGTGTGTATCACCCTTTTGTGTACCACGCTTGTGTGTACCACCCTTGTATGTACCATCCTCGCATGCACTATTCATGGTTGTAGCACTCATGGTTGTACCACCAATGGTTGTAAGATCCATGGTTGTACCACTCATGGTTGTACTACCCAAGGTTGTACCACCACTATCTGCACCATCCTGCCTTACAAAATACACTGATGTCTGCCTGCCTTCCTGTCTTCCTACCTGCCTGTCTGCCTGTCTGTCTTTCCTCCATGCTTCCTTCCTGCAGGTGTGGGACGGTGGACCACAGGTGTGGAACGGTGGACCACAGGTGTGGGACAGTGGTTCACAGGTGTGGGACGGTGGACTACAGGTGTGGAACGGTGGACTACAAGTGTGGAACGGTGGACTACAGGTGTGGAACGGTGGATCACAGGTATGGGACAGTGGACCACAGGTGTGGGACGGTGGACAAACACACTGCTTCACCCTCTACCCTCACCCAACCAACACTTCCATCACCCCCACCAACAGCCCACCTACTCGACCACCCCCACCCAACTCCACTTTCAACATCCCATCAATCCTCCACCAACCGCTTCCTCCCTTCCCCTCTTCCCCCTCCAAAAAAAAAAAAACACAGACTTGTCAATGCCTCCCTCGGATCCTGGAAGAAGAGATGGATGGTTTCACTCTCTCTCTCTCTCTCTCTCTCTCTCTCTCTCTCTCTCTCTCTCTCTCTCTCTCTCTCTCTCTCTCTCTCTCTCTCTCTCTCTCTCTCTCTCTCTCTCTCTCTCTCTCTCTCTCTCTCTCTCTCTCTCTCTCTCTCCCTCTCCTGTCCCTCCTATCGTGTCTCTGATCACGCGAGAAATAGGAATTAAGGTCAAATTAGGGTTCACGTTAATGTTATATATATTTGAATTCAGATTAAACCTCACCCACATCAAGTATCCACACCTACACTCACACTCACAGTCACACCTACACACACTCACAGTCACACCTACACTCACACTCACAGTCACACCTACACTCACACTCACAGTCACACCTACACTCACACTCACAGTCACACCTACACTCACACTCACAGTCACACCTACACTCACACTCACAGTCACACCTACACTCACACTCACAGTCACACCTACACTCACACTCACAGTCACACCTACACACACTCACAGTCACACCTACACTCACACTCACAGTCACACCTACACTCACACTCACAGTCGCACCTACTCTCACACTCACAGTCACACATACACACACCCAGTCTCACACACACTCACACACACACACAAGTCACCGTTGATCTACGCACTTACATATGCTAGATCATGAAGGAGATGGGAGGAAGAGGAACATGAGAATAAATCGGTAACTGAATATATAGGAGGAGAGGCGAGTTTCTAAACTTTACCGCCAAAGTGGCTAGTTTATTGAGAAGCCTCAGTCCATTCTGTGGACGTTAACCGTTAACAATATATTGATGCGCAAAAGGCCTAGGAACTAGGCCCATGTAATAGGTCTGGTCATACTTGATAGAAACATATTTAAAGTAAATGCTAAATATTTCTGGAATCTTATTTTCATTAATAAGATACCTTGATATATCACAGAGGTTATTATATTATCTCTACATTCTTCAATAAATGGACTAGCAAATACACAGTGTTGAGGAGAGGGACAATAAGGCTGACCACATATTGAGTAGTTTGATCAGCATCACGTGTGTGACTGTCACATTGCCTGAGACTGGCTACTATATCAGTTAATTTGTTCACACTAAGTTTCTCCGTAAATATGCATATCTATTTCTATGCTATAGTGAGTTATATATATCTCTTCAGACTTCTAACAGCTTTCCTATCATATTCAGATTCATTATTTTCTTATCTCCTAACATTATTCGCAATGCTTCAAACATATCTTCTATAATTTTCTTCAAGACACTTTCTTTGCCTATTTTGTCATTTAAGAATAATTGAATGTGTGATGGAATAAATAAGAATTGTACTTTAATTCCATATCCACTGTTTATTTAAATATCTATACTAGGCTTCTCCAACTAGCAAGTCATAATGTGAGTCAAGTGCTCATCTCCAAGACAACAAAACGAAGACAATAACAAAGTAAAAGTTAATACCAAAGCAGAAGTAGCAAGAGGAACTCATTATTAATAAAACAAAACCTACTAATCGTGGGAGATTTCAGTAACAAAGAAAAAACTTGGAGAATTGAAATCCACATGGGAGAATGGAAACGGGGGTGGCAAGTAATGATGGAGAACAGAGGGGATGAGCCAGCAAGATTGGATCTAGTATTTACAGTAAGTGCATCTGATATTAGTGGAAGAAAATATGAGAGGCCTCTGGCTGCAAGCGACCAGACAGTACTAAATTTCGAATATCTTGTGGAGATAAACAATGAGAGAAGAATAGCAGGTGCGGGACGGGTGGAACCTGATTTCAGAAAAGGAGACTCTGAGGCGATGACAGAATTCCCAATTATTGTGTAGTGTGAAGGCAAAACACGAGAAAAGTCAACGATGGAGATGACAGAGTACTACCTAGCTGGTAAGTTGGGGGAGAAAGGTAGAGAACTTTAAACCCAGTAGAGGTAAATGATAACAAAGTGAGCCCGAGGTTCAACGTAAGGAGCAGATAGGGGAAAAACACTTGTTCTAGAGAGTAGAAAGACTTTAAAAACCAAGGTCGAAAGGCAATAGAGAAATGTGTACAGTAAGAACCAGAAACTCCACCTCCCCACTTTCCCTGGCGCCACCTCCCCCTTTCTTCAGAACAACCTCTCTTCGGCACCACCACCTCCCGAAGCATCCCCTGCTCCCCACCACGGCGCCTCCCACTCCCCTCACAATTCCTCCCTGGCGCCTCCTCCCTCACAAGGATAAACCCATCTCTGTTTTTTTTATTTACATATGAGTATCCACATTTACATAATACATGGCTGTAATATATTCGTGGAGGCCTGATAGTGTATAATTTGCGTTTAAAGGTGATTCACAAGGCTCGTCCTTATGCCACGACGCTTTCCTCAGCTTCACCTTTATATCTCTCTCTCTATAAGCTTATCTGATAGCTGCGCGGGCACGCACGCCTCACAGCGCACTCCGCATATGCGTACAGTACCTCAGCATACGCACACGACAGTCAACTTACGCACACAAGACATTAGCTTCTTTGGTTCAGAGAATATTCTCGGGAAGCTAAAAAGACTATTGAAAAATATTTTAGGTAAACTGCGATATTTTAATAAAAGTAATTTAAATAGTTGTAAATAATGATGTGATGGTGCACACACCGGGTGCACCATCACACACGCCGGGTGCACCATCACACACGCCGGGTGCACCATCACACGCGACGGGTGCACCATCACACACGCCGGGTGCACCATCACACGCGACGGGTGCACCATCACACACGCCGGGTGCATAATCACACACGCCGGGTGCACCATCACACACGCCGGGTGCACCATCACACGCGACGGGTGCACCATCACACACGCCGGGTGCACCATCACACACGCCGGGTGCACCATCACACACGCCGGGTGCACCATCACACACGCCGGGTGCACCATCACACAAGCCGGGTGCACCATCACACATGCCGGGTGCACCATCACACACGCCGGGTGCACCATCACACACGTCGGGTGCACCATCACACACGCCGGGTGCACCATCACACACGCCGGGTGCACCATCACACACGCAGGGTGCACCATCACACACGCCGGGTGCACCATCACACACGCCGGGTGCACCATCACACACGCCGGGTGCACCATCACACACGCCGGGTGCACCATCACACACGCCGGGTGCACCATCACACACGCCGGGTGCACCATCACACACGCTGGGTGCACCATCACACACGCAGGGTGCACCATCACACACGCCGGGTGCACCATCACACACGCCGGGTGCACCATCACACACGCCGGGTGCACCATCACACACGCCGGGTGCACCATCACACACGCCGGGTGCACCATCACACACGCCGGGTGCACCATCACACACGCCGGGTGCACCATCACACACGCCGGGTGCACCATCACACGCGACGGGTGCACCATCACACACGCCGGGTGCACCATCACACACGCCGGGTGCACCATCACACACGCCGGGTGCACCATCACACACGCCGGGTGCACCATCACACACGCCGGGTGCACCATCACACACGCCGGGTGCACCATCACACACGCCGGGTGCACCATCACACACGCCGGGTGCACCATCACACACGCCGGGTGCACCATCACACACGCCGGGTGCACCATCACACACGCCGGGTGCACCATCACACATGCCGGGTGCACCATCACACAAGCCGGGTGCACCATCACACACGCCGGGTGCACCATCACACACGCCGGGTGCACCATCACACGCGACGTACACCGTCTTGAGAGAATACGTAACACAGGTAACGTCAACGATTTACTCTACATGAGCAGTAACGACACGTTTGGCCGTGGATCCCGACATGACAACCAGTGAGTCTTGGGCCGTCACTCAGTCTTGGCCCGTCACTCAGTCTTGGCCCGTCACTCAGTCTTGGCCCGTCACTCAGTCCTTGCCGTCACTCATATATATATATATATATATATATATATATATATATATATATATATATATATATATATATATATATATATATATTTATATATATTCTCCATGGGGAAGTGGAACAGAATTCTTCCTCCGTAAGCTATGCGTGTTGTAAGAGGCGACTAAAATGCCAGGAGCAAAGGGCTAGTAACCCCTTCTCCTGTATAAATTACTAAATTTAAAAAGAGAAACTTTCGTTTTTCTTTTTAGGCCACCCTGCCTTGGTGGGATACGGCCGGTTTGTTGAAAAAAAAAATATACATATATTATGTCGTGCCGAATAGGTAAAACTGATCAATTAACAAGAACTCATTTAAAATTAATCCCTTTATAAAAAAAATTCTTATGCATTTAAAGTTTTTTTTCATTTATGATAATATAAAAAATAATACTTTTGTATGAAAATAACCATTATAAAACTTACCTAACCTTATTATAACAAGCACAATTTAATTTAGCCCAATCCATTTAAATATATTTTAGATATATTTACAATATATTAAGTAAAAGGACAAAAGTGAAACTAATGTGACATTTTATTGTGGCAACGTTTCGCTCTGTGCTAGGTTTATCAAGCCGTTACTAACAATACAGCACAGTACCTACCACACAAGCTATTGACATTCTACGACGTAAGGTCAATCTGGACCTTATTCTTCCTCTACCTCCCGGAGATTTTTGTCTACTTGATTAAACTTTGCATTAATTTCAATCGCTTTTATTCAATAACAGGCTATACACACTAACCTATGGTATGTGAATGGGGTCCCCCATCAGCGCCATCTTAGCCAGCTTGTATATGCAACACCTGGAAGCTGAACACTTCAATATCATCCCCACCAGCGTCACTTGGTTACGTTATGTGGACGACGTCCTCATAATAACTCCCTAGCGTTTTGATGTATGGAATCTTCAGGCAAGGCTCAACGCAGTTGAACCGGCGATCCAGTTTACACTAGAAGAAGAGTCCAATGACAGTCTACCTTTTCTAGACGTCCTCATTCACAAAGTAGATAATCTAAGATTTCAAGTTTACCGTAAACCTACCAACAAAAATTATCTCACACACTTCTCTTCCAGTCAAGAGGCATCATCATCAGATTTTTCCTAAAATCACACAGAATTTGTAGTCCCGAGTTTCTTGACGAGGAATGAACTTACATACACAAAACCTTCACTGATATACATTTTCCTTCGCTTTTCATCAAAGACTGCAAGAAAAGAGCTCTTCGGATCATCAGTTCTCCACGCATCAACACCACTCACAACAAAGTTATAATCCTTCCCAAGTCAGGTTGCGTTGAACGTTTCCAAAGTATTAGCACAAGCTAATGCTAGATTCGCCATCGCATCCTGCACTTCCATAAGAGATCTAACCAGGACAAAATCTAACCACCACGAACAGACAATGCAGGAGTTTATATCACACCTTGTGGAGGCTGTGACAGGATATATGTAGGTGAAACAGCAAGGAACCTCGAAACACGCTTCATTGAACATATTAACGCATGTAGGTATAACAACTTGAACAACGCCTGCATACAACAACGAAATTCCACCAATCACCTCATGAAATTCAACGACGCCCAACTAGTGATCAAAGAACCTAATTTCCTCAGACGCAAACGACTTAAATCATCATTAATCGCTGTTCCTAACACAATCAAGCAAAATAAAGGCAGCTTCATCATCTCTGAAGTATTAACAAAAATCCTCCTGAAATCAATAAACCTGCCATCACATAGTGTCTGCTGCTAATCTTCTTCTTATGACCAGAGCTTTGGTAAGATGGGTGAGGAAGAAGGATGGGTAAGGATTGAAATATTGGAAAAGGGTGGGAGGGGGGAGAGAGGTAGGATATAAAAGGTAAGTGGTCCAACCACTTTGGTGTAATTTAAAAGGTGTATATGGAATAATAAAATATTCTTGTAGGGTTATAATACTAACCCATCAGAGTCACATAGATATAACAGATATATAAGTACATGACTCTGAATTGGTAATAAATATACAAGTTGCAATTGCTTTTTTTTTTTTTTTTTTTTTGGTGATTGCACAACGGATATTTAAGCTGCTAATACTACACAAGAACATAACAGAGGAGGAACACTGAAACAGACCGTCTCACATCCAACCACCAACAGAAATATTTGTCTAAACTATTTTTATGCTACCCAAGTAATAGTTTTTATAACCTTTTACTCACGTGCAAGTTGATTATTCTACCATATTGTATTATTACTACTACTGCAACTAATATTATTACCACCACCACTAGTACTGCACCTCACTCTGAGGCTATATATACCCTGTGTGTCCATGTATTGTTTGTAACGGCTTGACAAACATCCAGGAGAGTGAAACTTGCCACAATAAAATGTCACATTAGTTACCCTTGTGTCCTTTTACCTAACATATTGTCGGTAATTCTACCAACATTCATATAAGTTTACAATAATTTAATAACAAACAATGAAAAATATTTTTTCGTTAGGTCCAGAATGATTTTTTTGCGAAATCATTCCATGCACAAATTTTCACTTGCCTTATTCGACAAGCAGAGCGTTGCTATTTAAACCAAAATCGCAAATTTTACTTATTCGGTACGACATATATATATATATATATATATATATATATATATATATATATATATATATATATATATATATATATATATATATATATATATATATATATAAGGCGACTTTAACAATAGAATAGAGAACAAGCCACATGGGAATGGAAATCCTTAAGTCAGGATCTATCGCAGTATTTGGGCGTCGTCAGGAGCTACGTAATGTTGCAAGGCTGCCGACAGATAGCTGGGGAAAAATTCTCTCTGAGGCCAGGCAGAAGCTGGGAGCCTCTGTCCAAGTCGCAGTGCAGTGACAGAGTCAGATAAATGAAGCTGGAATCTACCTTCCAGGCGAATAAGCTGGCGCAGCAGCACCAGTAGGATCGTGCAGCAGCGCCAGTAGGGTGGCGCAGCAGCACCAGTAGGATCGTGCAACAGCGCCAGTATGATGGCGCAGCAGCGCCAGTAACGTAGAGCAGCAGCGGCAGTAAGGTGGTACATCAGCACCAGTAAAATGGCGAAGCAACGCAAGTAAGGTGGCACATCAACGCCAGTAGGACGGTGCAGCAGCTCCAGTAGGGTGGCGCAGCAGCACTAGTAAGGTGGCGCAGCAACGCCAGAAAGGTGGCACAACAGCGCAAGAAGGATGGTGCAGCAGAGGCAGTAAGGTGGCGCAGTAGTGCCAGTTAGGTGGCGCACCAGCGCCAGTAAGGTGGCGCAGCAGCGCAAGTAGGATGGTGCAGCAGCGACAGTAAGATGGCGCAACAACGCCAGTAGGATGGCGTAGTAGCGGCAGTAAGGTGGCCCAGCAGTACCAATTAGGTGGCGCACTAGCGCCAGTAAGGTGACGCAGCAGCGCCAGTAACATGGCGCAGCAGTACTAATAAAGTGGAGCAACAGCACCAGTAGGATGGTAAAGCAGCTCCAGTAAGGTGGCGCAACAACGCCAGTAGGATGGTGCGGCAGCTCCAGTAAAGTGGCTCAACAGAGCAAGTAGGATGGTGCAGCAGTGCCAGTAAGGTGGCGCAACAGCGCCAGGAAGGTGGCGCAGCAGCACCAGTAAGGTGGCGCAACTGCGCCAGTAGGATGGTTCAGAAGTGCCCTTAAGGTAGTGCAGCAGCGACAGTAGGATGGCGCAGCAGCGGCAGTAAGGTGGCGCAGTAGGGCCAGTTAGGTGGCGTAGCAGCGCCAGTAAGGTGGCACAGCAGCGGCAGAAAGGTGGTGCAGGAGCGGCAGTAAGGTGGCGCAGCAGCGCAAGTAGGATGGTGCAGCAGCGGCAGTAAGGTGGCGCAACAGCGCCAGTAAGATGGTGCAGCAGCGCCAGTAAAGTGGCGCACTAGCGGCAGTAAAGTGGCGGAGCAGTGCCAGTAAGATGGTGCAGCAGCACCATTAAGGTGGTGTAGCAGCGCCAGTAAGGTGGTGCAGCAGCGCTAGTAAGGTGGCGCAGCAGCACCAGTTTGGTGGTGCAGCATCGGCAAAGTAGCGCTGTAGTGCCAGTAAGGTGACACATCAGCGCCAGTAGGACGGTGCAGCAGCTCCAGTAGGGTCGCGCAGCAGCACGAGTAACGTGGTGCAGCAGCGCCAGTATGGTGGCGCAGCAGCGCAAGTAGGATGGTGCAGCAGCGGCAATAAGGTGGCGCAGCAGTGCCAGTAGGAAGGTGCAGCAGCTCCAGTAAGGTGGCGCAGCAGTCCTGGAGGGAGGGCAACATTCACTGTGAACTACGAATGATTTAGGTTGTACAGTAACTGGTAAAGACAGTAGAGCAGAAGCTGGAGAGATGGTTACTGTGCAGACACAGACTACCTGACCAGTGGAAGTAGAAGCAGGCAGTGAAGACGTCGTCTAGTAGCAAGTGTCGAGTGACAGGGTACTGCTGCCTCTGACCTGGACGAGTCCTGCATGAGACAGTGATTGTAGCGGGTCAAGTTGAGGCAGCGATAGTTGACTGCAGAGATGAAGCAACACGCTGAAGAACGGGCGACATCTATAAGTTAACGAAGAAACTGAGTAGGCAAAAATATCGCAGGCCTCTTGAAGGGGCCTACTCAGCCCGTCTTGTTCTCCATAGGTCAGCTGACCAACACAAATTATTCGTCCTCCCTCTTTGTGCGGATGTGACTTGGGCGTGCCTAGCATGGGCCAGTAGACCTGCGGCAGTACTCCCTTTTTATGTTCTTATGTTACCATTAGACGATGATTACTCACCCTACAAACCGAAGGCCTTTCAAGAAACTGGCTACAAGACAGACTGTTATAGCGTTACACTAAGTAAACAAATCGAGGCAAGTAACAGCTGGAAAAATGGACTAATTTAACAAACAAAATATCAAGATAAAGGATGTATATGAATGGTATACCATACCAGCAAGATCAAGAATTAGACACATGTGCAACATCTGGGTATCTTTATTGTAGAGCCCAACACTACGGTGCTCTACATCAACTCCAAGGCTGAGAGACTCATTACCTCATCTCTTGTACATAGTTCTACTGTCCTCCAATTATGTCCTGGAATTTGTATTGATAAAGCCACTGGATGGCGAAACGTCTATAATAAAGATACTCAGATGTTGCACATGTGTCTAATTCTTGAAGATAAAGAATATTACTGACGAGAGGCAGGAAACTGGGCAGTCGTCTACACACACGGCCTCACACGTCACCTACCAGGTAGAACAGTTGTAAAGACAGGCTGGCAGGGGCAGCTGAAATCAACATAACTCTGAAACGAGCGCTTCCAGATGTAAACGTTTTACACGGGTCATTCACGCTCAATTATTTACGTGTTATTGAACTTTTTTCCTTCTTACAGCCGTCGTCAACCACAGCGGGAGGACAGGAGAAAACTGCCGTGAGAAGAAGAGGAGGAGGAGGAGGACGACGAGGAGGAGAGGGAGGGGAAACAAGATGATAAGTACCTCGGTAGGAGGGGATGAGGGATGGGAGAGAGGAAACTCTCTCACTCTCTCTCTCTCTCTTTCCCTGAATTAAACCTGAATACCTTCCACATCCCCCCACATGTGCTGTATAATCGTACGGGTTTAGCGCTTTCCCCTTGATTATAATGATAATAATAATAATAATCTCTCTCTCTCTCTCTCTCTCTCTCTCTCTCTCTCTCTCTCTCCCTCCCCGTTTCTCACATCTGACTCAGCATTAGAATGCTCTATATATTCATGAAAAAGATTTTAATCTTCCTATTGATTGGTAAAAAAAAACTCAGACAATTGTTGCATGCAAATCAGTAGTTGAACGAAATATACTAAAGTCGTCAAGCCCGAGAAAAACTTGTGCTGATTGTGATCTGAACATAAGACTAGAAACACAGACTAGGAACGTAAGACTAGGACTTTATTTGTTGAATACGTTCAATAATAATTATTTGAAAGTCTTAGACCAAGCTTCTGTTGAACTGACCTGAATTGGCTGTCATCTGACGAAGTCAGGTCCGCGCGTGTACTGTAGTCGTTGTGCTTAAGACATCTGATCTTAATTTCCACTGAGGAAGTGAATGATGCACAAGGAGAACATAATGAACATTGAGAATGTGAATGATACATCAGGAGAACATAATAAACATTGAGAATGTGAATGATACATCAGGAGAAGATAATGAACATGTTTATCTTTTACTGTGGGCAAACTGAGTTGAAGAATAAGAAACAAGTACACCTGAGAATCTACTTGAAGACGTTTCGCCACCCACTGGCTTTATCAGTTCGAGGAAGAAATGATATTAGAAGACACTAGAAAATGAGGCGATCAGTCCCCCAGACTTGCAGCGAAAGAGAAAGTAATCAGTCCCCCAGCCTTGCAGTTTAAGATAAGGTAATCAGTCCCTCAGCCTAGTATAATTCTTCATCTTGTCGGTATTGTACACTATTACTGTTA
>NW_027196696.1:60000-81426 GCF_038502225.1 Cherax quadricarinatus | reverse complement strand
ACCATATTTGTGTGTGTATTGTCATAGTCATTCATTTCTCTCTGTCAGAAGACCCTGTTTTTTATTCACTGTCCCTGGTAATATATACTATACATGTATGTTACACTTTAATTTAGAAAAGGAACTATGCCTTTCAAAAAAATTGTAACATTTGGTAACTTAAAACCATATCCATCAGTGTTTTGTAATACGATATTCTTATGACTCGCCGTTTTCTTTTTGCTTGATGAAATTACCATCCAGTTATGTGTAACAGCAGCCCCTCTGTGTTTTATGAAATGCTGTTCATATTGGTTTTGATTTGCATCCATCAGTAATATCAGCATCTAGCATTTATATATTACTCTGACATTCCTAGTCATACTTGATCAAATCTTTCACTTCTTTCTAAATTACAAGTTAAAATTTCACTGAATATTTTGTAACCCTGACATCATCATCCATCATCATCCATCATCATCAATCACCATCAATCACCAATCACCACCACCACCACCACCACCACCACCACTACCACTACTACTACTACTAAAGTGCTAAACCCATGAAGGTCATACAGCACTGTCCCTGACCTTATTGGCTGATTACTTCCTATGAATAAATTTATAACAATAACTTTGAGGAATGCCATACGTATGTAGTTTCAGGCCAAAATAAAAATAAAAATTGATGCTCACTGTAATTTTTGGTGGCAAAAATATGGAGGATTTAGAGCACCAGGACCAGAAGGACATGGTGAAGGGTGAGTGCTAAACTTGTAGGGGTCATAGAGTGAGTAGGGTAATCGAAGGCATTCAGGGTCAATTCAAGGAATTGGAGCACAGGTCCAATTCCTGAGATGAAGAGCCCTTCACCAGCATCAAGGAACCTCCCTTAAGGGGTACTGAAGCCAAAGTCACAAATTTTACCTATTTGGCATGATTGTTGGAATGATGAAGTAAAGGGTGTGATAAGAGATGAAGGTAGCTTATGAGAGGTTTTTACAAAGCAGAAGTGTAAAAGAAAGATGAAGATGAGTAAAAAAGGTGAAGAGAGTGGTGAGAGAGTGCAAAAGGAGAGCAAATAATAGTGGTTGAGGCACTGTCAAAAATTTTTGATGAAAATAAAAAAATTGTAGTGAGAGAAAAAAATAGTCTAGGGAACAAATGGATTTGTCAGTTAAAAACAGAGTAGAGGAGTTAGTAAATGGGGAGATAGAGGTATTGGGTAGATGGTGGGAATATTTTGAGGAACTTTTAAAAGTCGATGAAGAAAGGGAGGCGGTTATTTCATGCACTGGCCAGGGAGGTATACCATCTTTTAGGAGTGAAGAAGAGCAGGATGTAAGTGTGAGTGAGGTGCGTGAGGCATTACATAGAATGAAAGGGAGTAAAGCAGCAGAAATTGACGGGATCATGACAGACATGTTAAAAGCAGGGGGGGATATAGTGTTGGAGTGGTTGGTATTTTTGTTTAATAAATGTACGAAAGAGGGGAAGGTACCTAGGGATTGGCAGAGAGCATGTATAGTTCCTTTATATAAAGGGAAGGGGGAGAAAAGAGATTGTAAAAATTATAGGGGAATAAATGTACTGAGTATACTAGGAAAAGTGTACAGTAGGGTTATTACTGAAAGAATTAGAGGTAAGACAGGGTAGGATTGCAGATGAGGAAGGAGGCTTTAGAGTGGGTAGGGGATGTGTAGATCAAGTGTTTACATTGAAGCATATATGTGAACAGTATTTAGATAAAGGTAGGGAAGTTTTCATTGCATTTATGGATTTAGAAAAGGCATATAATAGAGTGGATAGGGGAGCAATGTGGCAAATGTTGCAAGTATATGAAATAAGTAGTAAGTTATTAAATGCTGTATAGTTTTTATGAGGATAGTGAGGCTCAGGTTAGGGTGTGTAGGAGAGAGGGAGAATACTTCCCAGTAAAAGTAGGTCTTAGACAGGGATGTGTAATGTCACCATGGTTGTTTAATATATTTATAGATGGGGTTGTAAAAGAGGTAAATGCTAGGGTGTTCGGGAGAGGGGTGGGATTAAAGCATTTTGGTTATCCAGCAAAATATTGCAGGTCCATGGCTGAACGCCCAGTCTGTGGTGCCGACGGCCACATCAATTTGTCTTGTAGTCTACCTCCCTCTACCCTTAATTGTCATAAGGCTCACCCAACTTACTCTCGCCGTTGCCAGGCTTACTTAAACGAGCATGGAATCCGCTGTGTCAAAGAGGCAGAAGGCCTCCCATATGCTATGGCAGTCTCTCATCTATGCCTCCCCGTATTTCTCATTCTCGTGTTACTAAACGTCCCTGCTCCTCCGGGATCCCAACTTCTGCAGCCTCCTCTGTGGTTACCCCTTCCACAGTCACTCCTGTCTCTAATTCTTTTGCTGTTCTGGACTCAGAAGCCCCTACCTCAACACCTCATTCTGTTCTCACTTCTTCATCTTCTCACTCACAACACATCCTCCCCATCACCCCTCTACTTCTCAGAAGTCCATAAAATCCCCATTGCTCAAATCTCCTTTAACCTCTCCTTCCCTTCTTCTACCTCCTCAGTTTACCTTTCTAGTCTCTGTACCTGGTTCTTCACCTCTATCTGGCTCTGTTACAAGAGTGGAGGTTCACCTTCCTCCTTGTACTGTATCTTCCTTCCCTATCCCTTCCCAAGTTTCTTCCTCTTCTGCCCCTTCCCAAGTTACTTCCTCTTCTGTCCCCTCCCCTGCTTCTTCTTCAGTTTACTCTACCCTTTCGTCCTCCCCTAGTTTGGTACAGTCCATTGTCGTTCCAATTTTTACTCACCCTCTTCCTTCCATCCCTAGTATTGTCTCCCACACATCGTCCTTGTCTTCCAAAATACTGGATGCTATCTCAGAATATATTGCTGAGACTGGACCATCAATGAGCACCGATCCATCTCCTGTTCCTCATCTTCCCTCTTCTCTATCCATGCAACTCCTTTCTTTGCAGCATCCCATTCCTTCGATGCTTGACCATTTTAAGCTGCCGCCACATGTAGACTTTTCTAACCCTTCTAGTCCATAGCTACTTTTACCTGCAGATTTCTTGTATCTTTCTCATTACAAATCATGGCTTATTTACAGTGGAATATCCGTGGCCTCAGAGATAACCGGGGTGAGCTTCAGGTGCTGCTCTCCCAGTTTTCCACTGTCAGTGTTTGTTTACAAGAACCCAAATTACACTCCGCTGTTATGCATCCTATCTCAGGCTATGATTTATTGAATTCATCGGATCATTTTTCCGATGGAACCTTTAATGGAAGTGCCCTTCTGACACACACTGATATTCCATACCGTCAGCTCTTTGATATACTTCGCTGCATTACACTGCAGCCCGTATCCACTTGAATAAGTGGTATACAATCTGTTCTTTGTATCTCTCTCCTTCTCGGGCATTATCTATCCCAGATGTTGCCTTTCTAATTTCGTCCTTACTGCCACCACTTCTGTTGCTTGGTGATTTTAATGGCCACCATTTCCTCATGGGGGTCTCACTGTGACTCCCGCGGCATTCAGTTAGAGACTTTTCTCGTTTTTCTTCTCGTCGATGTTTTAAATACAGGTTCTCCCACCCGTTTTGATCCTTGTACTCATTCTCTTGCATCGATCTCTCGGTCTGCTCTTCCTCAATTGTTCTCGACTTCATCTGGTCTGTCCTCCCGGACTTGCATGACAGCGATCATTTTCCACTCATCCTTACTCCTCCATCGTATTCCCCACCTCCTCGTAGCCCAAAATTTGACAGGGTGAATTGGGATCTTTATGCGAGTCTAACTGCTTTTAATGAGGCTCCTTCCTTTTCCTCCATTGATGAGATTTTACTCCTCTTCTCGACCTCGCTCTTAACTGCAGCTTCACATTCTATACCCTTCACTTCAATATGCTCCGCACTTCTTCTCAGATGTGCGTACCTTGGTGATCTCTTGCTTGTGCTCGGGCAGTACGTTTGAAATGCGCTGCGTGGGCAGGTACCGGTACAACAGAAGCACAGAGACTCCTTGATTTTAAACAGAAGAGAGCTGTTGCTCGCCGTGTCATCCGTGATGCTAAACGCACTTGCTGGTGGGATTATGTGTCTACCGTCACTTCGGCTTCCTCTACGAGTGCAGTCTAGAAAAAAGTATGGAAACTGAGTGGTAAATACTCTCCGGACCCGGCTCCTATTCTTCGGGTTGCTGGTGTCACTATGGCAAACCCTCTTGACGCTGCCACCGAAATTGGTAATCATCTTGCCCGTATCTCTCAGGGGCTACATCTATGCCCCTCATCTCTCTACTCCAAGTCTGCCAGAGAGTTAGAGTCCCTAAACTTTTCTTCTATCAGAGAACAATCTTACAATGTGCCTTTTACACTTCTGGAACTGGAGGCAACACTCTCTGCTTGCCGATCATCGGCAGCTGGGCCTGACCGTACTCGTATGCTACAGTATTTACATCAATTAGCCCTTGCAGTCCTCCTACGACTCTTTAAACTTATTTGGTAGCAAGGAATTCTTCCCCAGCTGTGGAAATCTGCCACTGTTCTCCCTTTCCACAAACCGGATACTACGGGACATGATGCCACCCATTATCGTCCCATTGCTCTTACCAGTGCAGTTTGCAAGGTGATGGAACATCTGGTAAATAGACGTTTGATGTGGTATCTAGAGACACACAATAGTCTCTCCACTAGTTAATATGGCTTTCGTAACGGCTGTTCTACTATTGACCCCTTACTATGCTTAGATACATATGTTCGTAATGCCTATACCAATAACCACTCGGTTATTGCCATCTTTTTTGACCTTGAGAAGGCATATGACACAACTTGGAGGTATAATGTATTGGCCTAGGCTCACTCCTTAGGCCTTCGAGGCAATCAACCATTGTTCCTTAAGAACGTTTTAACTGAAAGACATTTCTGTGTCTGGGTTAATAACATACTTTCCCCGGACTTTACCCAAGCTGAAGATGTTCCCCAGGGATGTGTTCTGAGCACAACACTTTTTCTTCTTGCTATAAATGATCTGGCATCTATTCTTCCCTCCAATATTTGGTCATCGCTCAATGTTGATGACTGCTATAGCTTGTGCAGGTGCTGACTGTCACCTCATTGCAGTTTCTCTCCAGCATGCGTTCGACCGTGTTTCCAATTGGGCCACCACGCATGGGTTTAAATTTTCGAGTAATAAATCTCACCATATTACTTTCACTAGACGTTCAGTTGTCTCTGATCATCCGTTGTACCTATATGGCTTGCGTATCCCAGAACATGATACGGTCAGATTTCTAGGCCTTCTGTTTGACTGTAGGCTATCCTGGAAACCTCACATTACCTCTGAAGGCAACTAGTCATAGCTGACTTAACCTTCTTAAAACCCTCGCTCATCTCTCATGGGGAGCTGATCGTAGAACTTTCCTTCAACTACATTCAACCCTAATTTTATCAAAACTCAATTATGGCGACCAGATATATTCAGCAGCCTCTCCTGCAACTCTCTCTGGCCTTAACCCCATCCATCACCAGGGGTTACGTTTATGTCTCGGTACTTTTCGCTCTTCACCTGTTGAGAGCCTCTGTGCAGAGGCGAATATTCCATCCTTGTCCGATCGCCGTGATGCTCATTGCTTTCGCTATTATTGTCGTTCTCATGACCTCCACAATCCTTCCATATATAGGATAGTCACTGATGTTAGTAGATGTTCTTTATTTGTTCGTCGCCCCTGTTTACTCCATCTCTTTTCTCTTCGCCTACATGGGTTATTGTCTTCCCTTCAGTTACCGCCTTTCTATGTTCATGTAGCATCTCATTTTTCCCTACCCCTTTGGGAAGTTCCAGCTGTTCGTGTCTGTTCTTTTCCACCTGCCATGAGTGAAAGCCCAACTACCTACTGTAGCTTCCTGCTCTCTATTTCCTGACCACTTCTGCTCTCATTCTTATGCCATCACAGTGTACACCGATGGTTCTAAGTCTTCTGACGGCATCTGATTCTCAGCAGTGTTTCCAGACAGTGTCATGCGAGGGCATTTATTATCCTCGGCTAGCATTTTTACGGCTGAATTGTATACCATTCTTGAGCACTTATCCTTATTGCATCTATGCCTGTGTCACCATTTGTAATCATTTCAGGCTCCCTTAGTGCTTTACAGGCTATACGAAAATTTGATACACTTCATCCCCTAGTTCTTTGTATCCAACTTAGGTTACATCATATATCTATGAAGCACAGATAGTTTTCTGTTGGGTTCCTGGTCATGTTAATGAACAGGCAGACACTGCTGCACGGTCAGCAGTACATGACCTCCCAGTTTCATATAGAGGTGTTCCATTCACGGACTATTTTGCTGTAATTGCTACCCACCTTCGCACCCGTTGGCAACAACGTTGATCTGATCTGCTCCATAACAAACTTCATTCTATTAAACCGAGTATAGGTTTCTGGCCATCATCTTGTCATCAATGTCGAGGTTGGGAGACTACTCTCTCCTGTCTTCGCATCGGCCACACTCATCTTACTCACAGGTATCTCATGGAGAGGCGTCCTGTCCCTCTCTGTGAGAACTGTCAGGTTCCAGTATCTGTTACCCACATCCTGTTGAACTGCCCACTCTATCAACGAGCACGCAGAATTTACCTCCAACGTCATCTCTGCTCTGCTGCCCTTACTTTACCTTCCCTTCTTGCTGATGGACCCTCCTTTAATCCAGACTCTCTCATTGACTTTTTGACAGCAACTGATTTACTACACAAACTCTGATGATGATGATGCCTCTAGTACTCTTCTCAGTCCTTTCTACCTCATTGTCTTGCTACCCTCTACCCCTGCACTATCTACTGCCCCACTGTACTCCATAACCTAATAATCATCTCTCTCGCTCTTGCTACCCAATACCCTTGCATCCTTCCCCTGCCCTGCTGTATTATTGGTGGAGGTAGTGAGGGAGATGGTATTATTGGTGGAGGAGGTGGTTAGGGAGACGGTATTATTGGTGGAGGTAGTGAGGGAGATGGTATTATTGGTGGAGGTAGTGAGGGAGATGGTATTATTGGTGGAGGAGGTGGTGAGGGAGACGGTATTATTGGTGGAGGTAGTGAGGGAGATGGTATTATTGATGGAGGAGGTGGTGAGGGAGACGGTATTATTGGTGGAGGTAGTGAGGGAGACGGTATTATTGGTGGAGGAGGTGGTGAGGGAGACGGTATTATTGGTGGAGGTAGTGAGGGAGACGGTATTATTGGTGGAGGAGGTAGTGAGGGAGACGGTATTATTGGTGGAGGTAGTGAGGGAGATGGTATTATTGGTGGAGGAGGTGGTTAGGGAGACGGTATTATTGGTGGAGGTAGTGAGGGAGATGGTATTATTGGTGGAGGTAGTGAGGGAGACGGTATTATTGGTGGAGGTAGTGAGGGAGAAGGTATTATTGGTGGAGGAGGTAGTGAAGGAGACGGTATTATTGGTGGAGGTAGTGAGGGAGACGGTATTATTGGTGGAGGTAGTGAGGGAGATGGTATTATTGGTGGAGGTAGTGAGGGAGGCTATTATTGGTGGAGGTAGTGAGGGAGATGGTATTATTGGTGGAAGAGGTGGTTAGGGAGACGGTATTATTGGTGGAGGTAGTGAAGGAGACGGTATTATTGGTGGAGGTAGTGAGGGAGACTATTATTGGTGGAGGTAGTGAGGGAGATGGTATTATTGGTGGAGGTAGTGAGGGAGATGGTATTATTGGTGAAGGAGGTGGTGAGGGAGACGGTATTATTGGTGGAGGCAGTGAGGGAGATGGTATTATTGGTGGAGGTAGTGAGGGAGACTATTATTGGTGGAGGTAGTGAGGGAGATGGTATTATTGGTGGAGGAGGTGGTAAGGGAGACGGTATTATTGGTGGAGGTAGTGAAGGAGACGGTATTATTGGTGGAGGTAGTGAAGGAGACGGTATTATTGGTGGAGGTAGTGAGAGAGATTATTATTGGTGGAGGTAGTGAGGGAGATGGTATTATTGGTGGAGGAGGTAGTGAAGGAGACGGTATTATTGGTGGAGGTAGTGAGGGAGATTATTATTGGTGCAGGTAGTGAGGGAGATGGTATTATTGGTGGAGGAGGTAATGAGGGAGATGGTAGTATTGGTGGAGGAGGTAGTGAAGGAGGCGGTATTATTGGTGGAGGGGGTAGTGAAGGAGACGGTATTATTGGTGGAGGTAGTGAGGGAGACTATTATTGGCGGAGGAGGTAGTGAAGGAGACGGTATTATTGGTGGAGGCAGTGAGCGAGATGGTATTATTGGTGGAGGTAGTGAGAGAGACGGTATTATTGGTGGAGATAGTGAGGGAGATGGTATTATTGGTGGAGGGGGTAGTGAAGGAGACGGTATTATTGGTGGAGGTAGTGAGGGAGACGGTATTATTGGTGGAGGAGGTAGTGAAGGAGACGGTATTATTGGTGGAGGTAGTGAGGGAGACGGTATTATTGCTGGAGGTAGTGAGGGAGACGGTATTATTGGTGGAGGTAATGCGGGAGAGGGCATTATTGGTGGAGGTAGTGAGGGAGACGGTATTATTGGTGGAGGTAGTGAGGGAGATGTTATTATTGGTGGAGGTAGTGAGGGAGACGGTATTTTTAGTGGAGGTAGTGAGGGAGACGGTATTATTGGTGGAGGTAGTGAGGGAGACGGTATTATTGGTGGAGGTAGTAAGGGAGACGGTATTATTGGTGGAGGTAGAGAGGGAGACGGTATTATTGGTGGAGGTAGTGAGGGAGATGGTATTATTGGTGGAGGAGGTAGTGAGGGAGATGGTATTATTGGTGGAAGTAGTGAGGGAGATGGTATTATTGGTGGAGGTAGTGAGGGACACGGTATTACTGGTGGAGGAGGTAGTGAAGGAGACGGTATTATTGGTGGAGGTAGTGATGGAGACGGTATTATTGGTGGAGGAGGTAGTGAGGGAGACGGTATTATTGGTGGAGGTAGTGAGGGAGACGGTATTATTGGTGGAGGTAGTGAGGGAGACGGTATTATAGGTGGAGGTAATGAGGGAGAGGGTATTATTGGTGGAGGTAGTGAGGGAGACGGTATTATTGGTGGAGGTAGTGAGGGAGAGGGTATTATTGGTGGAGGTAGTGAGGGAGATGGTATTATTGGTGGAGGAGGTAGTGAGGGAGATGGTATTATAGGTGGAGGTAGTGAGGGAGACGGTATTACTGGTGGAGGAGGTAGTGAGGGAGACGGTATTATTGGTGGAAGAGGTAGGGAAGGAGACGGTATTATTGGTGGAGGTAGTGAGGGAGATGGTATTATTGGTGGAGGAGGTAGTGAGGGAGATGGTATTATTGGTGGAGGTAGTGAGGGAAACGGTATTACTGGTGGAGGGGGTAGTGAGGGAGACGGTATTATTGGTGGAGGAGGTAGTGAAGGAGACGGTATTATTGGTGGAGGAAGTAGTGAGTTAGACGGTATTACTGGTGAAGGAGGTAGTGAGGGAGACGGTATTATTGGTGGAGGAGATAGTGAGGGAAACGGTACTATTGGTGGAAGAGGTAGTGAGTGAGACGGTATTATTGGTAGAGGAGGTATTGAGGGAGACGATAATCGTGGGGGTGGTAGTGAGGGAGACGATAATCGTGGTGGTGGTAGTGAGGGAGACGATAATTGTGGTGGTGGAAGTGAGGGAGACGATAATCTTGGTGGTGGTAGTGAGGGAAACGATAATTGTGGTGGTGGTAGTGAGAGAGACGATAATCGTGGCGGTGGCAGTGAGGGAGACGATAATTGTGGTGGTGGAAGTGAGGGAGACGCTATAGCTTGTGCAGGTGCTGACTGTCACCTCATTGCAGTTTCTCTCCAGCATGCAGTCAACCATGTTTCCAATTGGGCCACCACTCATGGGTTTAAATTTTCGAGTAAAACTCGCTAAATTGCTTTCACTAGACGTTCAGTCGTCTCTGATCATCCGTTGTACTTACATGGCTCGCGCATCCCAGAACATTTTACGGTCAGGTTTCTTGGCCTTCTGTTTGACCATAGGTTATCCTGGAAACCTCATCTTACCTCTCTGAAGGCAACTTGTCATAGCCAGCTAAACCACCTTAAAACCCTCATTCATGATTCATGGGGAGCTGATCATAGCACTCTCCTTCGCCTACATTCAGCCCTAATTTTATTGAAACTCGATTATGGTGACCAGATCTATTCGGCGGCCTCTCCTGCTACTCTCTCTAGCCTTAACCCCATCCATCACCAGGGATTACGTTTAAGCCTCGGTGCTTCTCGCTCTTCACCGGTTGAGAGTCTATGCAGAAGCAAATATTCCATCCTTGTCCGATCGCCGTGATGCTCATTGCCTTCGCTATTGTGTTCACTCTCATGACCTCCGCATTCCTTCCATATACAGGATAGTCGCTGATATTAGTAGACATTCCTTATTTGTTCGTCGCCCCTGTTTACTCCGTCCCTTTTCTCTTCGCCTACATTCGCTCTTGTCTTCCCTTCAGTTACCACCTTTCTATGTTCATGTAGCATCTCACTTTTCCCTACCCCTTTGGGAAGTTCCAGCTGATCGTGTCTGTTCTTTCCCAATGCCAAGCGTGAAAGCCCAACTGCCTACGGTAGCTTCCCGCACTCTTTCTTGACCACTTCCGCTCTCATTCTTAGGTCATCATAGTGTACACCGATGGTTCTAAGTCTTCTGACAGTGTCGGATTCGCAGTGTCGTGCGAGGGCATTTGTTATCCTCGGCTAGCATTTTTACGGCTGAATTGTATGCCATTCTTGTAGCACTTATCCATATTGCATCTATGCCTGTGTCACCATTTGTGGTCGTTTCAGACTCCCTTATTGCATTACAGGCTATACGGAAATTTGATACACCTCACCCCCTAGTTTTTCGTATCCGACTTTGGTTACGCCGTGTCTCTACCAAGCAGAAAGATATTGTTTTTGTTGGGTCCCAAGTCATGTTGACGTACAGGGCAATGAACAGGCAGACACTGCTGCGTGGTCAGCAGTACATGACCTCACAGTTTAGAGGTATTCCATTCACCGACTATTTTGCTGTAATTGCCACCCACCTTCGCACCCATTGGCAACAACGTTGGCCTGATCTGCTCTATAATAAACTTCATTCTATTAAACCAAGTAGTATAGGTTTCTGGCCGTCTGCTTGTCATCAGTGCCGAAGTTGGGAGACTACTCTCTCCAGTCTTCGCATCAGCCACACTCGTCTTACTGGTACCTTATGGAGAGGCGCCTTCCCTATTCCTCTCTGTGAGAATTGTCAGGTTCCAGTATCTGTCAGCCACATTCTGTTGGACTGTCCACTCTATCAACGAGTACACATAATTTACCTCCAACTTCGTCTCCGCTCTGCTGCCCTTACTTTACCTTCCCTTCTTGCTGATAGACCCTTCTTTAACCCAGACTCTCTCATTGACTTTTTGACAGCAACTGATTTAGTACACAAACTCTGATGATGATGCCTCTAGCGCTCTCCTCAGTCTTTTCTACCTCAATCTCTTGCTACTCTCTTCCCCTGCACTATCCACTGCCACGGAACACTCCATAAACTAATAATCATCCCTCTTCCTCTTGCTACCCAATACCCTTGCATCCTTCCCTGCCTTGCTGCGCTGTATAACCCTTGTGGTTTAGCGCTTCTTTTTTTATTATAATAATAACTCTCCCTCTGTGGTCCACTCCACCCTTGCTATTGTAATCATGCACTATCCTCTGCCCCGCTGACCTGTATGCTTCTTGTAGGTTTATACCTTCTTTTTGTTTTGAATAATAATGTACAAATTACTAAACGTCAAAAGAAAAGCATTATTTTTGTTTTTTGGGGGGGGGGGTCACCCTGACTGGGTGGGAGAGGATCGATGCGCCAAAAAATAAAAATATATATAAAAGGGACCTCAGCTGCAGTTTTTATGCTTCCGCATTGCAACATAAAGCAAACACACACAACATACTTGAACTTTAGTGTTGCTGCTGCATGCAAACTTAAAACTGTCACATTTGCATAAGACTCCAAGGTTAGAAAATGCTAAGATTTTGGGAAACACGGCTGGCAGTGTTGATGGTGGAGGAGGTAGTGAGGGAGACGGTATTATTGGTGGAGGTAGTGAGGGAGATGGTATTATTGGTGGAGGAGGTGGTGAGGGAGACGGTATTATTGGTGGAGGTAGTGAGGGAGATGGTATTATTGCTGGAGGTAGTGAGGGAGATGGTATTATTGGTGGAGGAGGTAGTGAGGGAGACGGTATTATTGGTGGAGGTAGTGAGGGAGACGGTATTATTGGTGGAGGTAGTGAGGGAGATGGTATTATTGGTGGAGGAGGTAGTGAGGGAGACGGTATTATTGGTGGAGGTAGTGAAGGAGACGGTATTATTGGTGGAGGTAGTGAGGGAGATGGTATTATTGGTGGAGGTAGTGAGGGAGATGGTATTATTGGTGGAGGAGGTGGTTAGGGAGACGGTATTATTGGTGGAGGTAGTGAGGGAGATGGTATTATTGGTGGAGGTAGTGAGGGAGATGGTATTATTGGTGGAGGAGGTGGTGAGGGAGACGGTATTATTGGTGGAGGTAGTGAGGGAGATGGTATTATTGATGGAGGAGGTGGTGAGGGAGACGGTATTATTGGTGGAGGTAGTGAGGGAGACGGTATTATTGGTGGAGGAGGTGGTGAGGGAGACGGTATTATTGGTGGAGGTAGTGAGGGAGACGGTATTATTGGTGGAGGAGGTAGTGAGGGAGACGGTATTATTGGTGGAGGTAGTGAGGGAGATGGTATTATTGGTGGAGGAGGTGGTTAGGGAGACGGTATTATTGGTGGAGGTAGTGAGGGAGATGGTATTATTGGTGGAGGTAGTGAGGGAGACGGTATTATTGGTGGAGGTAGTGAGGGAGAAGGTATTATTGGTGGAGGAGGTAGTGAAGGAGACGGTATTATTGGTGGAGGTAGTGAGGGAGACGGTATTATTGGTGGAGGTAGTGAGGGAGATGGTATTATTGGTGGAGGTAGTGAGGGAGGCTATTATTGGTGGAGGTAGTGAGGGAGATGGTATTATTGGTGGAAGAGGTGGTTAGGGAGACGGTATTATTGGTGGAGGTAGTGAAGGAGACGGTATTATTGGTGGAGGTAGTGAGGGAGACTATTATTGGTGGAGGTAGTGAGGGAGATGGTATTATTGGTGGAGGTAATGAGGGAGATGGTATTATTGGTGGAGGAGGTGGTGAGGGAGACGGTATTATTGGTGGAGGCAGTGAGGGAGATGGTATTATTGGTGGAGGTAGTGAGGGAGACTATTATTGGTGGAGGTAGTGAGGGAGATGGTATTATTGGTGGAGGAGGTGGTAAGGGAGACGGTATTATTGGTGGAGGTAGTGAAGGAGACGGTATTATTGGTGGAGGTAGTGAAGGAGACGGTATTATTGGTGGAGGTAGTGAGAGAGATTATTATTGGTGGAGGTAGTGAGGGAGATGGTATTATTGGTGGAGGAGGTAGTGAAGGAGACGGTATTATTGGTGGAGGTAGTGAGGGAGATTATTATTGGTGCAGGTAGTGAGGGAGATGGTATTATTGGTGGAGGAGGTAATGAGGGAGATGGTAGTATTGGTGGAGGAGGTAGTGAAGGAGGCGGTATTATTGGTGGAGGGGGTAGTGAAGGAGACGGTATTATTGGTGGAGGTAGTGAGGGAGACTATTATTGGCGGAGGAGGTAGTGAAGGAGACGGTATTATTGGTGGAGGCAGTGAGCGAGATGGTATTATTGGTGGAGGTAGTGAGAGAGACGGTATTATTGGTGGAGATAGTGAGGGAGATGGTATTATTGGTGGAGGGGGTAGTGAAGGAGACGGTATTATTGGTGGAGGTAGTGAGGGAGACGGTATTATTGGTGGAGGAGGTAGTGAAGGAGACGGTATTATTGGTGGAGGTAGTGAGGGAGACGGTATTATTGCTGGAGGTAGTGAGGGAGACGGTATTATTGGTGGAGGTAATGCGGGAGAGGGCATTATTGGTGGAGGTAGTGAGGGAGACGGTATTATTGGTGGAGGTAGTGAGGGAGATGTTATTATTGGTGGAGGTAGTGAGGGAGACGGTATTTTTAGTGGAGGTGGTGAGGGAGACGGTATTATTGGTGGAGGTAGTGAGGGAGACGGTATTATTGGTGGAGGTAGTAAGGGAGACGGTATTATTGGTGGAGGTAGAGAGGGAGACGGTATTATTGGTGGAGGTAGTGAGGGAGATGGTATTATTGGTGGAGGAGGTAGTGAGGGAGATGGTATTATTGGTGGAAGTAGTGAGGGAGATGGTATTATTGGTGGAGGTAGTGAGGGACACGGTATTACTGGTGGAGGAGGTAGTGAAGGAGACGGTATTATTGGTGGAGGTAGTGATGGAGACGGTATTATTGGTGGAGGAGGTAGTGAGGGAGACGGTATTATTGGTGGAGGTAGTGAGGGAGACGGTATTATTGGTGGAGGTAGTGAGGGAGACGGTATTATAGGTGGAGGTAATGAGGGAGAGGGTATTATTGGTGGAGGTAGTGAGGGAGACGGTATTATTGGTGGAGGTAGTGAGGGAGAGGGTATTATTGGTGGAGGTAGTGAGGGAGATGGTATTATTGGTGGAGGAGGTAGTGAGGGAGATGGTATTATAGGTGGAGGTAGTGAGGGAGACGGTATTACTGGTGGAGGAGGTAGTGAGGGAGACGGTATTATTGGTGGAAGAGGTAGGGAAGGAGACGGTATTATTGGTGGAGGTAGTGAGGGAGATGGTATTATTGGTGGAGGAGGTAGTGAGGGAGATGGTATTATTGGTGGAGGTAGTGAGGGAAACGGTATTACTGGTGGAGGGGGTAGTGAGGGAGACGGCATTATTGGTGGAGGAGGTAGTGAAGGAGACGGTATTATTGGTGGAGGAAGTAGTGAGTTAGACGGTATTACTGGTGAAGGAGGTAGTGAGGGAGACGGTATTATTGGTGGAGGAGATAGTGAGGGAAACGGTACTATTGGTGGAAGAGGTAGTGAGTGAGACGGTATTATTGGTAGAGGAGGTATTGAGGGAGACGATAATCGTGGGGGTGGTAGTGAGGGAGACGATAATCGTGGTGGTGGTAGTGAGGGAGACGATAATTGTGGTGGTGGAAGTGAGGGAGACGATAATCTTGGTGGTGGTAGTGAGGGAAACGATAATTGTGGTGGTGGTAGTGAGGGAGACGATAATCGTGGCGGTGGCAGTGAGGGAGACGATAATTGTGGTGGTGGAAGTGAGGGAGACGATAATCTTGGTGGTGGTAGTGAGGGAAACGATAATTGTGGTGGTGGTAGTGAGGGAGACGATAATCGTGGCGGTGGTAGTGAGGGAGACGATAATGGTGGTGGTGGTAGTGAGGGAGACGATAATCGTAGTGGTGGTAGTGAGGGAGACGGTATTATTGCTGGAGGAGGTAGTGAGGGAGACGATAATCGTGGTGGTGGTAGTGAGGGAGACGATAATCGTGGTGGTGGAAGTGAGGGAGACGGTATTATTGGTGGAGGAAGTAGTGAGAGAGACTATAATCGTGGTGGTGGTAGTGAGGGAGACGATATTATTGGTGGAGGAGGTAGTGAGGGAGACGTTATTGGTGGAGGAGGTAGTGAGGGAGACGATAATCGTTGTGGTGGTAGTGAAGGAGACGATAATCGTGGTGGTAGTGAGGGAGACAATAATCGTGGTGGTGGTAGTGAGGGAGACGATAATCGTGGTGGTGGTAGTGAGGGAGACGATAATCGTGGTGGTGGTAGTGAGGGAGACGATAATCGTGGTGGTGGTAGTGAGGGAGACGATAATCGTGGTGGTGGTAGTGAGGGAGACGATAATCGTGGTGGTGGTAGTGAGGGAGACGATAATCGTGGTGGTGGTAGTGAGACGATAATCGTGGTGGTGGTAGTGAGGGAGACGATAATCGTGGTGGTGGTAGTGAGGGAGACGATAATCGTGGTGGTGGCAGTGAGGGAGACGATAATCGTGGTGGTGGTAGTGAGGGAGACGATATTATTGGCGGAGGAGGTAGTGAGGGAGACGTTATTGGTGGAGGAGGTAGTGAGGGAGACGATAATCGTGGTGGTGGTAGTGAGGGAGACGATAATCGTGGTGGTGGTAGTGAGGGAGACGATAATCGTGGTGGTGGTAGTGAGGGAGACAATAATCGTGGTGGTGGTAGTGAGGGAGACGATAATCGTGGTGGTGGTAGAGAGGGAGACGATAATCGTGGTGGTGGTAGTGAGGGAGACGATAATCGTGGTGGTGGTAGTGAGGAAGACGATAATCGTGGTGGTGGTAGTGAGTGAGACGATAATCGTGGTGGTGGTAGTGACGGAGACGATAATCGTGGTGGTGGTAGTGAGGGAGACGATAATCGTGGTGGTGGCAGTGAGGGAGACGATAATCGTGGTGGTGGTAGTGAGGGAGACAATAATCGTGGTGGTGGTAGTGAGGGAGACGATAATCGTGGTGGTGGTAGTGAGGGAGACGATAATCGTGGTGGTGGTAGTGAGTAAGACGATAATCGTGGTGGTGGTAGTGAGGGAGACGGTATTATTGGTGGATGAGGTAGTGAGGGAGACGATAATCGAGGTGGTGGTAGTGAGGGAGACGATAATCGTGGTGATGGTGGTAGTGAGGGAGACGATAATCGTGGTGGTGGAAGTGAGGGAGACGATAATTGTGGTGGTGGTAGTGAGGGAGACGATAATCGTGGTGGTGGTAGTGAGGGAAACGATAATTGTGGTAGTGGTAGTGAGGGAGACGATAATCGTCGCGGTGGTAGTGAGGAAGACGATAATCGTGGTGGTGGTAGTGAGGGAGACGATAATCGTAGTGGTGGTAGTGAGGGAGACGATAATCGTGGTGCTGGTAGTGAGGGAGACGATAATCGTGGTGGTGGTAGTGAGGGAGACTTCATTATTGGTGGAGGAGGTAGTGAGGGAGACGATAATCGTGGTGGTGGTAGTGAGGGTGACGATATTATTGGTGGAGGAGGTAGTGAGGGAGACGTTATTGGTGGAGGAGGTAGTGAGGGAGACGATAATCGTGGTGGTGGTAGTGAAGGAGACGATAATCGTGGTGGTGGTAGTGAGGGAGACGATAATCGTGGTGGTGGTAGTGAGGGAGACGATAATCGTGGTGGTGATAGTGAGGGAGACGATATTATTGGCGGAGGAGGTAGTGAGGGAGACGTTATTGGTGGAGGAGGTAGTGAGGGAGACGATAATCGTGGTGGTGGTAGTGAGGGAGACGATAATCGTGCTGGTGGTAGTGAGGGAGACGATAATCGTGGTGGTGGTAGTGAGGGAGACAATAATCGTGGTGGTGGTAGTGAGGGAGACGATAATCGTGGTGGTGGTAGTGAGGGAGACGATAATCGTGGTGGTGGTAGTGAGGGAGACGATAATCGTGGTGGTGGTAGTGAGGGAGACGATAATCGTGGTGGTGGTAGTGAGTGAGACGATAATCGTGGTAGTGAGGGAGACGATAATCGTGGTGGTGGCAGTGGGGGAGACGATAATCGTGGTGGTGGTAGTGAGGGAGACAATAATCGTGGTGGTGGTAGTGAGGGAGACGATAATCGTGGTGGTGGTAGTGAGGGAGACGATAATCGTGGTGGTGGTAGTGAGGGAGACGATAATCGTGGTGGTAGTGAGGGAGACGATAATCGTGGTGGTGGTAGTGAGAGAGACGGTATTGGTGGATGAGGTAGTGAGGGAGACGATAATCGTGGTGGTGGTAGTGAGGGAGACGATAATCGTGGTGGTGGTAGTGACGGAGACGATAATCGTGGTGGTGGTAGTGAGGGAGACGATAATCGTGGTGGTGGTAGTGAGGGAGACGGTATTATTGGTGGAGGAGATAGTGAGAGAGACGTTATTGGTGGAGGAGGTAGTGAGGGAGACGATAATCGTGGTGGTGGTAGTGAGGGAGACGGTATTATTGGTGGAGGAGGTAGTGAGGGAGACGATAATCGTGGTGGTGGTAGTGACGGAGACGATATTATTGGTGGAGGAGGTAGTGAGGGAGACGTTATTGATGGAGGAGGTAGTGAGGGAGACGATAATCGTGGTGGTGGTAGTGAGGGAGACGATAATCGTGGTGGAGGTAGTGAGGGAGACGATAATAGTGGTGGTGGTAGTGAGGGAGACAATAATCGTGGTGGTGGTAGTGAGGGAGACGATAATCGTGGTGGTGGTAGTGAGGGAGACGATAATCGTGGTGGTGGTAGTGAGGGAGACGATAATCATGGTGGTGGTAGTGAGGGAGACGATAATCGTGGTGGTGGTAATGAGGGAGACGATAATCGTGGTGGTGGTAGTGAGGGAGACGATAATCGTGGTGGTGGTAGTGAGGAAGACAATAATCGTGGTGGTGTTAGTGAGGGAGACGATAATCGTGGTGGTGGTAGTGAGGGAGACAATAATCGTGGTGGTGGTAGTGAGGGAGACGATAATCGTGGTGGTGGTAGTGAGGGAGACGATAATCGTGGTAGTGAGGGAGACGATAATCGTGGTGGTGGCAGTGGGGGAGACGATAATCGTGGTGATGGTAGTGAGGGAGACGATAATCGTGGTGGTGGTAGTGAGGGAGACGGTATTATTGGTGGAGGAGATAGTGAGGGAGACGTTATTGGTGGAGGAGGTAGTGAGGGAGACGATAATCGTGGTGGTGGTAGTGAGGGAGACGGTATTATTGGTGGAGGAGGTAGTGAGGGAGACAATAATCGTGGTGGTGGTAGTGAGGGAGACGATATTATTGGTGGAGAAGGTAGTTAGGGAGACGTTATTGGTGGAGGAGGTAGTGAGGGAGACGATAATCGTGGTGGTGGTAGTGAGGGACACGATAATCGTGGTGGTGGTAGTGAGGGAGACGATAATCGTGGTGGTGGTAGAGAGGGAGACGATAATCGTGGTGGAGGTAGTGAGGGAGACGATAATCGTGGTGGTGGTAGTGAGGGAGACAATAATCGTGGTGGTGGTAGTGAGAGAGACGATAATCGTGGTGGTGGCAGTGAGGGAGACGATAATCGTGGTGGTGGTAGTGAGGGAGACGATAATCATGGTGGTGGTAGTGAGGGAGACGATAATCGTGGTGGTGGTAATGAGGGAGACGATAATTGTGGTGGTGGTAGTGAGGGAGACGATAATCGTGGTGGTGGTAGTGAGGAAGACAATAATCGTGGTGGTGGTAGTGAGGGAGACGATAATCGTGGTGGTGGTAGTGAGGGAAACAATAATCGTGGTGGTGGTAGTGAGGGAGACGATAATCGTGGTGGTGGTAGTGAGGGAGACAATAATCGTGGTGGTGGTAGTGAGGGAGACGATAATCGTGGTGGTGGTAGTGAGGGAGACAATAATCGTGGTGGTGGTAGTGAGGGAGACGATAATCGTGGTGGTGGTAGTGAGGGAGACAATAATCGTGGTGGTGGTAGTGAGGAAGACAATAATCGTGGTGGTGGTAGTGAGGGAGACAATAATCGTGGTGGTGGTAGTGAGGGAGACAATAATCGTGGTGGTGGTAGTGAGGGAGACAATAATCGTGGTGGTGGTAGTGAGGGAGACAATAATCGTGGTGGTGGTAGTGAGGGAGACAATAATCGTGGTGGTGGTAGTGAGGGATACTGGGGTGCAAGAACACGCACATGTACGTGATACTGGGGTGCAAGAACACGCACGTGTACGTGATACTGGGGTGCAAGAACACGCACATGTACGTGATACTGGGGTGCAAGAACACGCACACGTACGTGATGCTGGGGTGCAAGAACACGCACATGTACGTGATACTGGGGTGCAAGAACACGCACACGTACGTGATGCTGGGGTGCAAGAACACGCACATGTACGTGATACTGGGGTGCAAGAACACGCACACGTACGTGATGCTGGGGTGCAAGAACACACACATGTACGTGATACTGGTGTGCAAGAACACGCACATGTACGTGATACTGGGGTGCAAGAACACGCACATGTACGTGATACTGGGGTGCAAGAACACGCACATGTACGTGATACTGGGGTGCAAGAACACGCACATATACGTGATACTGGGGTGCAAGAACACGCACATGTATGTGATACTGGGGTGCAAGAACACGCACATGTACGTGATACTGGGGTGCAAGAACACGCACATATACGTGATACTGGGGTGCAAGAACACGCACATGTACGTGATACTGGGGTGCAACAACACACACTTGTACGTGATGCTGGGGTGCAACAACACGCACATGTACGTGATACTGGGGTGCAAGAACACGCACATGTACGTGATACTGGGGTGCAAGAACACGCACATGTACGTGATACTGGGGTGCAAGAACACGCACATGTACGTGATGTTGGGGTGCAAGAACACACACATGTACGTGATACTGGGGTGCAAGAACACGCACATGTACGTGATACTGGGGTGCAACAACACACACTTGTACGTGATGCTGGGGTGCAACAACACGCACATGTACGTGATACTGGGGTGCAACAACACGCACATGTACGTGATACTCGGGTGCAACAACACGCACATGTACGTGATACTGGGGTGCAACAACACGCACTTGTACGTGATACTGGGGTGCAACAACACGCACTTGTACGTGATGCTGGGGTGCAAGAACACGCACATGTACGTGATACTGGGGTGCAAGAACACGCACATGTACGTGATACTGGGGTGCAAGAACACGCACATGTACGTGATACTGGGGTGCAAGAACACGCACTTGTACGTGATGCTGGGGTGCAAGAACACGCACATGTACGTGATACTGGGGTGCAAGAACACGCACATGTACGTGATAGTGGGGTGCAAGAACACGCACTTGTACGTGATGCTGGGGTGCAAGAACACGCACATGTACGTGATACTGGGGTGCAAGAACACGCACATGTACGTGATACTGGGGTGCAAGAACACGCACTTGTACGTGATACTGGGGTGCAAGAACACGCACTTGTACGTGATGCTGGGGTGCAAGAACACGCACATGTACGTGATACTGGGGTGCAAGAACACGCACATGTACGTGATACTGGGGTGCAAGAACACACACTTGTACGTGATACTGGGGTGCAAGAACACGCACATGTACGTGACACTGTGGTGCAAGAACACGCACATGTACGTGATACTGGGGTGCAAGAACACGCACTTGTACGTGATACTGGGGTGCAAGAACACGCACATGTACGTGATACTGGGGTGCAAGAACACGCACTTGTACGTGATACTGGGGTGCAAGAACACGCACATGTACGTGATGCTGGGGTGCAAGAACACGCACTTGTACGTGATACTGGGGTGCAAGAACACGCACATGTACGTGATACTGGGGTGCAAGAACACGCACATGTACGTGATACTGGGGTGCAAGAACACGCAGTTGTACGTGATACTGGGGTGCAAGAAC
>NW_027196696.1:5000-55000 GCF_038502225.1 Cherax quadricarinatus | reverse complement strand
TTATGGGGGATTTCAACCACAGGGAGATTGACTGGGAAAACCTGGAGCCACATGGGGGTCCCGAAACATGGAGAGCCAGGATGTTGGACGTGGTGCTGGAAAACCTCATGCACCAACATGTTAAGGACACTACCAGAGTGAGAGGGGAGGATGAACCAGCAAGATTGGACCTTGTGTTCACCCTGGGCAGCTCAGACATTGAGGACATCAAGTATGAGAGTCCCCTAGGAGCTAGCGACCACGTGGTTCTGTGCTTTGAATACATAGTAGAGCTGCAAGTGGAGAGAATAACAGGAGTAGAATGGGAAAAGCCTGACTATAAAAGAGGGGACTACATAGGGTTGAAGAACTTCCTGCGGGAGGTCCAGTGGGACAGAGAACTGGCAGGAAAGCCAGTAAATGAAATGATGGAATATGTAGCAACAAAATGCAAGGAGGCAGTGGAAAGGTTCATTCCCAAGGGCAACAGTAACAACGGGAAGACCAGAACAAGCCCCTGGTTCACCCGACGGTGTAAGGAGGCAAAAACAAAGTGCAATAGAGAATGGAAAAAGTACAGAAGGCAGAGAACACACGAAAATAGGGAGATCAGTCGCAGAGCCAGGAATGAGTACGCACAGGTAAGGAGGGAGGCCCAGCGACAGTATGAAAATGACATAGCATCGAGAATCAAGACTGACCCGAAACTGTTGTATAGCCACATCAGGAGGAAGACAACAGTCAAAGACCAGGTGATCAGATTAAGGACAGAAGGTGGAGAACTCACAAGAAATGATCAGGAGGTATGTGAGGAGCTGAACAGGAGATTTAAGGAAGTTTTTACAGTAGAGACAGGAAGGGCTGTGGGAAGACAGCACAGAAGGGAACATCAAGAGGGAATATACCAACAAGTGTTGGATGACATACGAACAACTGAGGAGGAGGTGAAGAAGCTCTTAAGTGACCTTGACACCTCAAAGGCGATGGGACCGGACAACATCTCCCCATGGGTCCTTAGAGAAGGAGCAGAGATGCTGTGTGTGCCTCTAACCACAATCTTCAACACATCCCTTGAAACTGGGCAACTACCTGAGAAATGGAAGACAGCTAATGTAGTCCCCATATTTAAGAAAGGAAACAGAAACGAGGCACTAAACTACAGACCTGTGTCTCTGACATGTATTGTGTGCAAAGTCATGGAGAAGATTATCAGGAGGAGAGTGGTCGAACACCTGGAAAGGAACAAGATTATAAATGAAAACCAGCATGGGTTCATGGAAGGCAAATCTTGTATCACAAACCTCCTGGAGTTTTATGACAAGGTAACAGAAGTAAGACACGAGAGAGAGGGTTGGGTAGATTGCGTTTTCCTAGACTGCAGGAAGGCCTTTGACACAGTTCCCCACAAGAGATTAGTGCAGAAGCTGGAGGATCAGGCACACGTAAAAGGAAGGGCACTGCAATGGATAAGGGAATACCTGACAGGGAGGCAGCAACGAGTCATGGTACGTGAAGAGGTATCACAGTGGGCGCCTGTTACGAGCGGGGTCCCACAGGGGTCAGTTCTAGGACCAGTGCTATTTTTGATATATGTGAACGACATGATGGAAGGAATAGACTCTGAAGTGTCCCTGTTCGCAGATGACGTGAAGTTGATGAGAAGAATTAAATCGGACGAGGATGAGGCAGGACTGCAAAGAGACCTGGAGAGGCTGGACATGTGGTCCAGTAACTGGCTTCTCGAATTCAATCCAGCCAAATGCAAAGTCATGAAGATTGGGGAGGGGCAAAGAAGACCGCAGACAGAGTATAGGCTAGGTGGACAAAGACTACAGACCTCACTCAGGGAGAAAGACCTTGGGGTGACCATAACACCGAGCACATCACCGGAGGCACACATCAACCAAATAACCGCTGCAGCATACGGGCGCCTGGCAAACCTGAGAATAGCGTTCCGATACCTTAATAAGGAATCGTTCAAGACACTGTACACTGTGTATGTTAGGCCCATACTGGAGTATGCAGCACCAGTCTGGAACCCACACCTGGTCAAGCACGTCAAGAAGTTAGAGAAAGTACAAAGGTTTGCAACAAGGCTAGTCCCAGAGCTCAAGGGAATGTCGTACGAGGAAAGGTTAAGGGAAATCGGACTGACGACACTGGAGGACAGAAGGGTCAGGGGAGACATGATAACGACATACAAGATACTGCGGGGAATAGACAAGGTGGACAGAGATAGGATGTTCCAGAGAGGGGACACAGGGACAAGGGGTCACAACTGGAAGCTGAAGACTCAGACGAGTCACAGGGACGTTAGGAAGTATTTCTTCAGTCATAGAGTTGTCAGCAAGTGGAATAGCCTAGCAAGTGAAGTAGTGGAGGCAGGAACCATACATAGTTTTAAGAAGAGGTATGACAAAGCTCAGGAAGCAGAGAGAGAGAGGATCCAGTAGCGATCAGTGAAGAGGCGGGGCCAGGAGCTGAGTCTCGACCCCTGCAACCACAATTAGGTGAGTACAATTAGGTGAGTACACACAGAATGTAAGAGTAACAGATTGATGAATGTAGAATACAGGGAAAGAAGGAATTCTTTTCTGCCCTTAATGCTGTCGAAGAGAAAAAAGATCAATTGCTGCTTTCATTATTCCGGAAATGTATAGTATGGACTTCATGATATATACCACTGAATATACAACAGGAGATATACTCCTGTCGTTGTGTGAAAGAGTTATGGAGAGACTGCTTGTACTGAAGCACAGTATATATTTAACGTACAGTCTAGATCCAGCTATAAGTATCTTCCTAACGATAAGTACAGAAAGAAGTTGTAATTGAAGTGATGAACCGGATGATTCTTGAAACTAGTATCAGTACACTCTTGCATCATGGCGATATCCTCTCATTCCTTTTCTTGGATCAAACCCAAGTACCAACTGTTCCCTATCTGCCGTGTGATGCCCATGAGTTTACCAGACCCATGCTAAAAAAAACCATACCACGGGCGGGATTTGAACCCGCGGTCAGAGAGTCTCAAAACTCCAGACCGTCGCGTTAGGTATGGTTTGTTTGCAATCGTGTCATTACGATTTCGTGACCCATGCTAACCTCGCTATGGTGCACAGAATTATACCTAGTTGGACGAATCTTATTAGAGCCAGCTGGAACAAAGGTTAACGCACTGGCCTGTGAGTTTTACAACTCACTTGTCATGGGTTCAGGCCCCACCTGTTCCGTGGTTTGATTTCACCCAAGACTCCTGCAGGACTTCAGTGGCAAGGTGGCTGACACAACACACTCCTTCGATGGTGACTAGTAAATCCAACCTCTAAACCCAGGATCAGATCTTGGGCTAGAACATCAGTTCTGAACCTGACTCACGAAATCGTAATGACACGATTGCAAACAAACCATACCACGGGCAGGATTGAACCCGCGGTCAGAGAGTCTGGAGTTTTGAGACTCTCTGACCGCGGGTTCAATCCCGCCCGTGGTATGGTATGTTCTGAGCCTGATATAACCACACACGTGGGTATCATTTATACAAAATGGGCACAAGTATAACTATAAAAAAAACACAGAACAACTGGAGTTTGACCCATGGCTAGTGAGTCATAAAATTCTAGGCCAGTGCGTAAACCACTGGGCCATAGCTTGACTGTCAGTAACCCTTCTTAACATTGATATTAATGCCAATAAGTGGACTGTATAACTAGAACTCTGCTAGAACACATGGACGGTGATTTAACATGTAAGCAATCAACAAGGCGTCATTAAAACCTTCAATATGATAAATACAATAACCTACTACTTACCTAAGTTTTATATTAAGAATATAGTATGAAGCGCTAAACCCGGGGTTTTGTATTAGTGTATTGTGACGCCCCCTCAAGCTACAATACATGTTGCCCAGATACTTTATTGGTCTCACTTGTTGTACATTTGTAGTAAATGGTTACATAGGCAGCAATGTTCTAGGAGTCTAGGTGACTGACGCGAGATGGTGAATTTCTCCAACATTTGGGAAGCAAGTCGTGTAAACGTCAGACGGCGTTGAAATTATCATCGTGGGTAAGTTAGTTCTTTGTTTACGTAGTTACACCAACTGTGATTTGAATTCTTTCCTCTTGCTTTCTCCACTACCCACACTGACCCATTCCCTCGTCACCTTTGAGCATTCCTTTCATATATCCCTACGTGGAGCGCTGTACGACCCTGTCGGGTTTAGTGCTTTATTTGATAATATTCTTCTTCTTCTTCCCCTTCTTATTCTTCTTCTTCTTCTTCTTCTTCTTCTTCTTATTATTATTATTATTATTATTATTATTATTATTATTATTATTATTATTATTTGTTTCAGTAATAGGTATTCCAGCACTCACAATTTTCTGGGTAAATTCCACATCCATAGGTGGGTATTTGTTCTCTGAACCTGAGTGATACATCCATAGGTGAGGATCCGAGATGATGGTGTTATTCTCTGAACCTGAGTGACCCTTCCCCTCACACACACACCAATGAAAATAAGTCACTTTGTGTGACTTTTTTGGTTATCCTAGGTAATCTACACTTATGCTGTTATACATACACATACATAAAGTGTACCAATAACTAAATAAACTTACTTAACTACGTTTACTTAACAGGTGGAGCGCCTTGAAGAATGGGAGGCAAATCGATTCGATTCAAGGAAAGGGAGACGGGGTTGGGGTAACTCCAGTTATTTGGATCAAGAGCGTTTAAAGTGAAATCAGCTCCCAGAACACCACTATTGATCACCGCCAGCCACATTATTTAACCATCTTTATCTACAGTCATTCGATAAAAGGACACTCGTTTCTGCTCCCCTTCTCTTGGATAACCCACAGCACAGCAGGTCTTGCCAGTCTCAAAATCCTTAGACAAAACACTGTCTTGATGCAAAATATGAGAGGTACACACACAATATCAGTGGAACATGTCTGGCAGGTAATATTGTTGACGAATAATTGGTTTAGAAAACTGACAAGTTGAAGAATGAGACAACTGTGCAACATTTGGGAATCTTTATTGTGGAAACATTTCGCCAGCCAGTCGCTTCTTCAGTCCAGTACAAAGCAGAACAGTGGAAGATAAGGAGGAGTTTGAAGTCCCTCAGCCTGGAATCAATCGACTCCAGGCTGAGGGACCAAAAGCTGTGGTCATCATCTGAGAAAGACCCGCGTCAGGAAACACTTGTCCTCTGTCCTGACAAACATTACCTAACCTAACCTAATAAATTAATATTTTTATCTCTGTGAAATGAATATCTGTACACCATATGGACACAAGTATAAATATTGGGAAGGTACAGCATAGTTGTACCTGCGATGGGTAGAGAGGTGAGGTGTCAGATGACTTTGCTGGGGCAGACAACGCCAGGGGCGTCAGAGCGCCCTTCAAGGATAGTCCCTGTTATTTTAATGCAACTGCATACATCAGGATTCTGCTGCTACACTATTATTCTTTGTGACTGTTACATAATGGGAACACTTGCAATGCACGGCTACCCTATCATATATGACAGTCACATAGTGGAAACCATCTCTAGCTATTTCCTTGTCAAATTCCATAGGTTGGAAAATACACACACACACACACACACACACACACAAACAAACAAACAAACAAACACACACGTTACTCAGTTTAATTTCACTGACAGTCTTACGGCTAGTTTAAGGTGGGTTAGTTGGGTTATGTTAGGTTAGTTCACGCTTCTTTTCTATATGTTTAAAATCTGTTTCTATTGTACAACCTGCTTAAAAATATATATAAACGCTATTCTTATTTTGCGTATTATCACCTAAATAAACAATCTGCACAACAAATAGTTTTTTTTTCGTGTGGAATAAATAACACGATTGTTATTTATAATACAAAGCATTAAGGGATTCCTGTCCCAGGAAAAGTGTACATAATGACTATCACTTGTATTGCCCAAGCTGTGATGATGGAGAATCTTCTTAAACAAATCCATTTCTCTTGTGTAAGGGATAGACCATCGTGGGAACTTGTAACTGCCAAGTAACAGTAACTCCACAGCTACATCCCGTCCTCTCCCGTAGCTGCTAAAACTTAAGTGGAATCCTTGGCGACAATCTCATCGCCCTACTGAAGTCTCTCAGCTCAGGCTGACAGATTTCAACACTGTGTAAGAAATGTGATGAAGCATGACATGAAGCAATGCTTCTGCTAAAACTATGTAACTCTCATATAGACTAGGGCAGTAACACATTGCTGATGAATCCAGTTTTGACAGATTAACTCGTTAAAAGCTGTCAGTTTGACAGAGCAACAGGCTTGGAGACAGCATCAACAACGAGAGAAATTTAAATAGTGAGACGGGAAGAGGTAGTAAGTTTTCTCTGGGAACACGTTGTCCGTATTGTGGTCGGCGGTGTGAATGAGCGAGTCTGCTGACCACACATTAGAAAGCTTGTATTCTTGCTTTTGTTTAGAAGAGCGGGGGAAGGGGGCGGCTGGCAGGAGAAAACAGAATTAAAAAATGTATGATATATATATATATATATATATTTATGTATATATATATTTATATATACATTTATACATATATTTATATATATATATATATTTTTTTATTATCACACTGGCCGATTCCCACCAAGGCAGGGTGGCCCGAAAAAGAAAAACTTTCACCATCATTCACTCCATCACTGTCTTGCCAGAAGGGTGCTTTACACTACAGTTTTTAAACTGCAACATTAACACCCCTCCTTCAGAGTGCAGGCACTGTACTTCCCATCTCCAGGACTCAAGTCCGGCCTGCCGGTTTCCCTGAACCCCTTCATAAATGTTACTTTGCTCACACTCCAACAGCACGTCAAGTATTAAAAACCATTTGTCTCCATTCACTCCTATCAAACACGCTCACGCATGCCTGCTGGAAGTCCAAGCCCCTCGCACACAAAACCTCCTTTACCCCCTCCCTCCAACCTTTCCTAGGCCGACCCCTACCCCGCCTTCCTTCCACTACAGACTGATACACTCTTGAAGTTATTCTGTTTCGCTCCATTCTCTCCACATGTCCGAACCACCTCAACAACCCTTCCTCAGCCCTCTGGACAACAGTTTTGGTAATCCCGCACCTCCTCCTAACTTCCAAACTACGAATTCTCTGCATTATATTCACACCACACATTGCTCTCAGACATGACATCTCCACTGCCTCCAGCCTTCTCCTCGCTGCAACATTCATCACCCATGCTTCACACCCATATAAGAGCGTTGGTAAAACTATACTCTCATACATTCCCCTCTTTGCCTCCAAGGACAAAGTTCTTTGTCTCCACAGACTCCTAAGTGCACCACTCACCCTTTTCCCCTCATCAATTCTATGATTCACCTCATCTTTCATAGACCCATCCGCTGACACGTCCACTCCCAAATATCTGAATACATTCACCTCCTCCATACTCTCTCCCTCCAATCTGATATCCAATCTTTCATCACCTAATCTTTTTGTTATCCTCATAACCTTACTCTTTCCTGTATTCACTTTCAATTTTCTTCTTTTGCACACCCTACCAAATTCATCCACCAATCTCTGCAACTTCTCTTCAGAATCTCCCAAGAGCACAGTGTCATCAGCAAAGAGCAACTGTGACAACTCCCACTTTATGTGTGATTCTTTATCTTTTAACTCCACGCCTCTTGCCAAGACCCTCGCATTTACTTCTCTTACAACCCCATCTATAAATATATTAAACAACCACGGTGACATCACACATCCTTGTCTAAGGCCTACTTTTACTGGGAAATAATTTCCCTCTTTCCTACATACTCTAACTTGAGCCTCACTATCCTCGTAAAAACTCTTCACTGCTTTCAGTAACCTACCTCCTACACCATACACCTGCAACATCTGCCACATTGCCCCCCTATCCACCCTGTCATACGCCTTTTCCAAATCCATAAATGCCACAAAGACCTCTTTAGCCTTATCTAAATACTGTTCACTTATATGTTTCACTGTAAACACCTGGTCCACACACCCCCTACCTTTCCTAAAGCCTCCTTGTTCATCTGCTATCCTATTCTCCGTCTTACTCTTAATTCTTTCAATAATAACTCTACCATACACTTTGCCAGGTATACTCAACAGACTTATCCCCCTATAATTTTTGCACTCTCTTTTATCCCCTTTGCCTTTATACAAAGGAACTATGCATGCTCTCTGCCAATCCCTAGGTACCTTACCCTCTTCCATACATTTATTAAATAATTGCACCAACCACTCCAAAACTATATCCCCACCTGCTTTTAACATTTCTATCTTTATCCCATCAATCCCGGCTGCCTTACCCCCTTTCATTTTACCTACTGCCTCACGAACTTCCCCCACACTCACAACTGGCTCTTCCTCACTCCTACAAGATGTTGTTCCTCCTTGCCCTATACACGAAATCACAGCTTCCCTATCTTCATCAACATTTAACAATTCCTCAAAATATTCCCTCCATCTTCCCAATACCTCTAACTCTCCATTTAATAACTCTCCTCTCCTATTTTTAACTGACAAATCCATTTGTTCTCTAGGCTTTCTTAACTTGTTAATCTCACTCCAAAACTTTTTCTTATTTTCAACAAAATTTGTTGATAACATCTCACCCACTCTCTCATTTGCTCTCTTTTTACATTGCTTCACCACTCTCTTAACCTCTCTCTTTTTCTCCATATACTCTTCCCTCCTTGCATCACTTCTACTTTGTAAAAACTTCTCATATGCTAACTTTTTCTCCCTTACTACTCTCTTCACATCATCATTCCACCAATCGCTCCTCTTCCCTCCCGCACCCACTTTCCTGTAACCACAAACTTCTGCTGAACACTCTAACACTACATTTTTAAACCTACCCCATACCTCTTCGACCCCATTGCCTATATATATATATATATATATATATATATATATATATATATATATATATATATATATATATATATATCCAGTGTGACCTTGTTTGTACGCTGAAGCGACTCCAGTGTGACCTTGTTTGTATGCTGAAGCGACTCTAGTGTGACCTTGTTTGTATGCTGAAGCGACTCCAGTGTAACTCTTCTTGTTTGCACGCTGAAGCGACTCCAGTGTGACCTTGTTTGCACGCTGAAGCGACTCCAGTGTGACCTTGTTTGTACGCTGAAGCTACTCCAGTGTGACCTTGTTTGTATGCTGAAGCGACTCCAGTGTGACCTTGTTTGTACGCTGAAGCGACTCCAGTGTGACCTTGTTTGCACGCTGAAGCGACTCCAGTGTGACCTTGTTTGTACGCTGAAGCGACTCCAGTGTGACCTTGTTTGTACGCTGAAGCGACCCCAGTGTGACCTTGTTTGCACGCTGAACCGACTCCAGTGTGACCTTGTTTGTACGCTGAAGCGACTCCAGTGTGACCTTGTTTGCACGCTGAAGCGACTCCAGTGTGACCTTGTTTGCACGCTGAAGCGACTCCAGTGTGACCTTGTTTGCACGCTGAAGCGACTCCAGTGTGACCTTGTTTGCACGCTGAAGCGACTCCAGTGTGACCTTGTTTGCACGCTGAAGCGACTCCAGTGTGACCTTGTTTGCACGCTGAAGCGACTCCAGTGTGACCTTGTTTGCACGCTGAAGCGACTCCAGTGTGACCTTGTTTGCACGCTGAAGCGACTCCAGTGTGACCTTGTTTGTACGCTGAAGCGACCCCAGTGTGACCTTGTTTGTACGCTGAAGCGACCCCAGTGTGACCTTGTTTGTACGCTGAAGCGACTCCAGTGTGACCTTTTCTTGTTTATGAACAAAAACAAACAAGATAAACTGGGGGACGAAAAAAAATCCGGCAACAACGTAAAGTTTTCTGCTTTTCGAGAATTCCCAGTAGTAACTTGATCCAAGGCAGCTGCATCCGGACTATACAACCCCCAGCCCAACGTTTGTTAATGCATGCGAAAAGAATAGTGCAGAGTGTGGCATATGATTTATATATATATATATATATATATATATATATATATATATATATTTATATATATATATATATATATATATATATATATATGCAATAAGATCACAGTAAACAGGTGATTTCAGAATATGCAAAACAACCACTGTGAAAGAATAGAGAAATTCCAAGCGCTTTCGTGACTACTCACATTATCAAGGAACAATGAAAGTAAAGCATCAAAGGAAGGTATATAAAGGGGTAGCCCACACCTCACTATCAGATCCCACAACAAAGAAACACCTGACGCATAAGAAAGGGAACACTGCAGGGCCCGCCGGCCCAACTAGACAGGTCCTTCACACAACCCACCAACAAACTATTCTACCCAAGAAATAAGAATTTTAAAAATTATTATTTGTCCAATGTATTATTAAATTCTTCCCAAATTCTATTAATTATAAATGGATCTAATTTATATAAACCAAAGGAAATATTCATATTATTGTCAAAACTGCTTTTTATGAAACAAGATTCAATTATATTCCTGTCGACCATGGACTTGCTTGATACTACTTTCTCAACTTTTTGAAAATCAATTGGATGGTTAAAATCTCTTACATGAATAAATAGAGCATTGGAATCTTGTCCAGTTCTAATGCTATATTTATGTTGTTTTAATCTTAGTTCGAGATTTTTACCAGTTTGACCGTAATAAACTTTATCGCAAATTTTACAAGGAATCTTATAGACACATCCATCAGCATTTTGGGGGGAATTCTTTATCAAAAGTTTTTTTTTACTGTATCAAGATTTTTGAATACAACTTTAATATTAAAAGTCTTAAGAAGAGAAGGCATATCAACCAAGTTTTCATGGTAAGGGAGAACCAACATATTTTTAGTTGAATAAGGCTGGTTGTCCCTTTTTGGATTGTAAAAAGTATTTCTAGCAATTTTAAAAGATTATCAATTATATTATATATATATATATTATATATATATATATATATATATATATATATATATATATATATATATATATATATATATATATATATATATATATATATATATATATAATTTGAGATTCGAGAATTCCAAGAAGATGGAGAATTCAGGCGATAAGGTGGAGAGTTAGTTGATAATTCAAGGACAAGGACAGAGAAGATGACTAGTATTGTGAAGATGAGGAAGATGATGTTTGACAAGACCATTGAGAATGACTGAGGAATAAGGAATATCGTGTTAATAAATAGTTTAAAAAGCCGACAAGTTGATAAATGAGACATTTGTGAAACATTTGAGTATCTTTATTCAGGAAATGTTTCGCCACACTGTGGATTCTTCAGTCCAATGAAGAGAAAGTTGGAAGATAAGAAGAGTTTGAGGTAATCAGTTCTTCAGCCTGGAGTCGATATTTTAAATACCTCTCAAGACTGATGGATTAAATACATCGACTCCAGGTTGAGGGACTGATTACCTCAAACTTCTCATCTTCCACCTTTTTCTGTATTGGACTGAAGAAGCCACTGGCTGGCGAAATGTTTCCAGAATAAAGATACCCAAATGTTGCACCAGTGTCTCTTTTATCAAAGATTATCGTAGACACAATCTTAGCAATAATCCGACACGAACATAATATAACCTTCCACTGACAGTCATCAGATCTTCCTGAGATGTCAGCTAAGAGGTGCATCTCTCAGTGTATATTCAATGAGAGTTTAATTTAATACCAGTTTTACAGATGAAAGTGTTCATGCGTGGTGGTGAACAGATGAAAGTGTTCATGTGTGGTGGTGAACAGATGAAAGTGTTCATGTGTGGTGGTGAACAGATGAAAGTGTTCATGCGTGGTGGTGAACAGATGAAAGTGTTCATGAGTGGTGGTGAACAGATGAAAGTGTTCATGAGTGGTGGTGAACAGATGAAAGTGTTCATGCGTGGTGGTGAACAGATGAAAGTGTTCATGTGTGGTGGTGAACAGATGAAAGTGTTCATGTGTGGTGGTGAACAGATGAAAGTGTTCATGCGTGGTGGTGAACAGATGAAAGTGTTCATGAGTGGTGGTGAACAGATGAAAGTGTTCATGAGTGGTGGTGAACAGATGAAAGTGTTCATGTGTGGTGGTGAACAGATGAAAGTGTTCATGTGTGGTGGTGAACAGATGAAAGTGTTCATGTGTGGTGGTGAACAGATGAAAGTGTTCATGTGTGGTGGTGAACAGATGAAAGTGTTCATGTGTGGTGGTGAACAGATGAAAGTGTTCATGTGTGGTGGTGAACAGATGAAAGTGTTCATGCGTGGTGGTGAACAGATGAAAGTGTTCATGTGTGGTGGTGAACAGATGAAAGTGTTCATGTGTGGTGGTGAACAGATGAAAGTGTTCATGTGTGGTGGTGAACAGATGAAAGTGTTCATGTGTGGTGGTGAACAGATGAAAGTGTTCATGTGTGGTGGTGAACAGATGAAAGTGTTCATGTGTGGTGGTGAACAGATGAAAGTGTTCATGAGTGGTGGTGAACAGATGAAAGTGTTCATGTGTGGTGGTGAACAGATGAAAGTGTTCATGAGTGGTGGTGAACAGCTGAAAGTGTTCATGTGTGGTGGTGAACAGATGAAAGTGTTCATGTGTGGTGGTGAACAGATGAAAGTGTTCATGAGTGGTGGTGAACAGATGAAAGTGTTCATGTGTGGTGGTGAACAGATGAAAGTGTTCATGCGTGGTGGTGAACAGCTGACATGCAGCCTTAATCACCCTCCAGGTAGACGACAAGTTTTTAGTCATATTAACTAACTCCCTAAAGAGCTCGTACAACAGGTTAGGTTAGGTAAGATTCGTCAGGAAACAGGACAAGTGTTTCCTGACGCGGGTCTCAGTCATGTGATGACCCGCAGCTGGAGCTTTTGGTCATCTGACCGAGGCCTTCTACTGGCTTACCCCTCCACTCCTTTAGAAACTGATTATTATATACAACAGCTCTTGAACCACGGACATATATCTGTGCATATATTAATATTATATATATATCTATATATATATATATATATATATATATATATATATATATATATATATATATATATATATATATATATATATATATATATATTCTAGGTAGTAGGTTGGTAGACAGCAACCACCCAGGGAGGTACTACCGTCCTGCCAAGTGAGTGTAAAACGAAAGTCTGTAATTGTTTTACATGATGGTAGGATTGCTGGTGTCCTTTTTTTCTGTCTCATAAATATGCAAGATTTCAGGTTCGTCTTGCTACTTCTACTTACACTTAGGTCACACTACACATACATATACACACACCTCTGGGTTTTCTTCTATTTTCTTTCTAATTCTTGTTTATTTCCTCTTACCTCCATGTTGAAGTGGAACAGAATTCTTCCTCCGTAAGCCTTGTGTGTTTAAAGAGGCGACTAAAATGCCGGGAGCAAGGGGCTAGTAACCCCTTCTCCCGTATAAATTACTAAATTTAAAAAGAGAAACTTTTGTTTTTCTTTTTGGGTCACCCTGCCTCGGTGGGATACGGCCGGTGTGTTAATATATATATATATATATATATATATATATATATATATATATATATATATATATATATATATATATATATATATATATATATATATATATATATATATATATAATATATATATATATATATATAATATATATATATATATATATATATATATATATATATATATATATATATATATATATATATATATATATATATATATATATATATATATATATATATATATATATAAATGTATACAAAACAACCAATGTGAGAAAACAGAGAAATTGGAAGCACTTTCGTGACTACTTACATTAATGTGAGTATTAAGTTTGTTCACATCAATTCAAAATTAGAAAAAAAATTGTTTATCGTGTTATAAGATAATAGATCAAAGTATATGGAAATATTATAAATCCTTAACAATAAAACAAAATAAAACAATCAGGAAATATAGCAAACAGCGACTATTCTTTGACATTTCGGTAAATTAAAAAAAAGAGAGTAAGAATTTCCAGAGGTGCGCACACTGGCCACACCTTCCAGGTGTAGGAACCTTTGTTCCCCGAACATACAAACACCTGTGACCCTACCTGACCTTTTGTGACCAGACACAAACATGGAATTTTAAGAGTAGCAACACTCTACCTCAGTGAGAGAGGAGTATATGGCGGTACTAGATGTATGTAGAAGTACCTGGGAGTATATAGAAGTACCTGGGAGTATATAGAAGTACCTGGGAGTATATAGAAGTATCTGGGAGTATATAGAAGTACCTGGGAGTATACAGAAGTACCTGGGAGTATATAGTAGTACCTGGGAGTATATAGAAGTACCTGGGAGTATATAGAAGTACCTGGGAGTATATAGAAGTACCTGGGAGTATATAGAAGTATCTGGGAGTATATAGAAGTACCTGGGAGTATATAGAAGTATCTGGGAGTATATAGAAGTACCTGGGAGTATATAGAAGTACCTGGGAGTATATAGAAGTACCTGGGAGTATATAGAAGTATCTGGGAGTATATAGAAGTACCTGGGAGTATATAGAAGTACCTGGGAGTATATAGTAGTACCTGGGAGTATATAGAAGTACCTGGGAGTATATAGAAGTGCCTGGGAGTATATAGAAGTATCTGGGAGTATATAGAAGTACCTGGGAGTATATAGTAGTACCTGGGAGTATATAGAAGTACCTGGGAGTATATAGAAGTACCTGGGAGTATATAGTAGTACCTGGGAGTATATAGAAGTACCTGGGAGTATATAGAAGTGCCTGGGAGTATATAGAAGTACCTGGGAGTATATAGAAGTGCCTGGGAGTATATAGAAGTACCTGGGAGTATATAGAAGTATCTGGGAGTATATAGAAGTACCTGGGAGTATATAGAAGTACCTGGGAATATATAGAAGTACCTGGGAGTATATAGAAGTACCCGAGAGTAGACAGAAGTACCTGGGAGTATATAGAAGTACCTGGGAGTATATAGAAGTGCCTGGGAGTATATAGAAGTAACTGGGAGTATATAGAAGTGCCTGGGAGTATATAGAAGTACCTGGGAGTATATAGAAGTATCTGGGAGTATATAGAAGTACCTGGGAGTATATAGAAGTACCTGGGAGTATATAGAAGTGCCTGGGAGTATATAGAAGTACCTGGGAGTATATAGAAGTACCTGGGAGTATATAGAAGTACCTGGGAATATATAGAAGTACCTGGGAGTATATAGAAGTACCCGAGAGTAGACAGAAGTACCTGGGAGTATATAGAAGTACCTGGGAGTATATAGAAGTGCCTGGGAGTATATAGAAGTACCTGGGAGTATGTAGAAGTACCTGGGAGTATATAGAAGTACCTGGGAGTATATAGAAGTACCTGGGAGTATATAGAAGTACCCGGGAGTATGTAGAAGTACCTGGGAGTATATAGAAGTACCTGGGAGTATGTAGAAGTACCTGGGAGTATATAGAAGTACCCGGGAGTATGTAGAAGTACCTGGGAGTATATAGAAGTACCTGGGAGTATGTAGAAGTACCTGGGAGTATATAGAAGTACCTGGGAGTATGTAGAAGTACCTGGGAGTATATAGAAGTACCCGGGAGTATGTAGAAGTACCTGGGAGTATATAGAAGTACCCGGGAGTATGTAGAAGTACCTGGGAGTATATAGAAGTACCCGGGAGTATGTAGAAGTACCCGGGAGTATATAGAAGTACCTGGGAGTATATAGAAGTGCCTGGGAGTATATAGAAGTACCTGGGAGTATATAGAAGTACCTGGGAGTATATAGAAGTACCTGGGAATATATAGAAGTACCTGGGAGTATATAGAAGTACCCGAGAGTAGACAGAAGTACCTGGGAGTATATAGAAGTACCTGGGAGTATATAGAAGTGCCTGGGAGTATATAGAAGTACCTGGGAGTATGTAGAAGTACCTGGGAGTATATAGAAGTACCTGGGAGTATATAGAAGTACCTGGGAGTATATAGAAGTACCCGGGAGTATGTAGAAGTACCTGGGAGTATATAGAAGTACCCGGGAGTATGTAGAAGTACCTGGGAGTATATAGAAGTACCCGGGAGTATGTAGAAGTACCTGGGAGTATATAGAAGTACCTGGGAGTATGTAGAAGTACCTGGGAGTATATAGAAGTACCTGGGAGTATGTAGAAGTACCTGGGAGTATATAGAAGTACCCGGGAGTATGTAGAAGTACCTGGGAGTATATAGAAGTACCCGGGAGTATGTAGAAGTACCCGGGAGTATGTAGAAGTACCTGGGAGTATAAAGAAGTGGAAATACGCGTTAATACACAGGAGTACATAGAAGACTAACTCTGACCAGGTAACTAAAGTTAATATAGCAAAAGGCTCTCTCCACACCCTCTAGGAAGACTGACGGGTTTGAAACGAACACCATTTAATATTATTATTATTATTATTATTATTATTATTATTATTATTATTATTATTATTATTATTATTATTATTATTATTATTATTATTATTATTATTATAACTAAGCTCTAAACCCACAAGGATCATACATCACATAGCTATGAAGCTTCTGGTAGGGAGAGTTCAGTTTTTACCTTAGGATAACTGGGCGGAGAGGACCAGTGTACACTGTGAAAGCTATAATAGGCCTGGCATCCATTTTTCAAGGGCATGTGAGCAGGCCTCTATATCACTCGGAATGTTGGTGGTGAAGATTTACTGATGCTTAGTAGGCAACGCTCTCGCCTCACACATACTGAGTGTCCACGGTTCGATCCTCTGTACGGGTGAAAATGTTGGGCATATTTCTTTACATCTGGTGTCCCCGTTCACCGAGTAGTAATTAGGTACCTGGGTATTAGCACCTAACAAATACACCTACCACAAATTCTAACCATACAACAGAGCGGAAAAGTAATGTGAAGGACCTGGAAGTGATAATGTCAGAGGATCTCGCCTTCAAAGACCACAACAATGTATCTACCTCATCCGCTAGGAAAATGATAGGATGGATAATGAGAACCTTCAAAACTAGGGACGCCAAGCCCATGATGGTTCTCTTCAAATCGCTTGTGCTCTCTAGGCTGGAATACTGCTGTACACTAATAGCCTCCTTCAAGGCTGGCGACATTGCAGACCTGGAGAGTGTACAAAGAACTTTCACGGCACACATAAGTACAATAAGGCACCTAAACTATTGGGAACAGTTGAAGGTCTTTGATCTGTATTCCCTGGAACGCAGGCGAGAGAGATACATGATAATATACACTTGGAAGGTCCTGGAGGAACTGGTACCAAGCCTGCACACGAAAATCACTCCCTATGAAAGTAAAAGACTCGGCAGGAGATGCAACATTTCTCCGATGAAAAGCAGGGGCGCCACGAGTACACTGAGAGACAACACAGTAAGTGTCAGAGGCCCAAGACTGTTCAATTGCCTCTCAGCATACATAAGGGAGATTACCAATAGACCCCTGGCTGTCTTCAAGAAGGCACTGGATAGGCACCTAAAGTCAGTACCTGACCAACCGGGCTGTGGTTCGTACGTCAGCTTGAGTGCGGCCAGCAGTAACAGCCTGGTTGATCAGACCCTGATCCACCATGAGGACTGGTCTCGGATTGGGCCGCGGGGGCGTTGACCCCCGAAACCCTCTCCAGATAAACTCCAGGTACTGTCATCGTTCACCTAGCAGCGAGTAGGTACCTGGGTGCTAGTGGACTGGTGTGGGTGGCATCCCGGGGGACAAGATTGAAGGGCCACAATGGAAATGACTTTCCTGGGTTATATGGGGTGGCTAACCCTCCCGGTTAAAAACCCCAATAAATCTTATCTTAAAGTGTGGTGATAGACGCAACATATGAAGTAAACACCAGAGTTGGGAACACTGGTCGAGGCTTCATACAGAATTGTTGACACAGAGAGAGTTCACTACTGCAGCACACAGTGTGTGTGCTACACTGCTGCAGCACACAGTGTGTGCTACACTGCTGCAGCACACAGTGTGTGTGCTACACTGCTGCAGCACACAGTGTGTGTGCTACACTACTGCAGCACACAGTGTGTGTGCTACACTGCTGCAGCACACAGTGTGTGTGCTACACTACTGCAGCACACAGTGTGTGTGCTACACTACTGCAGCACACAGTGTGTGTGCTACACTGCTGCAGCACACACTGTGTGTGCTACACTACTGCAGCACACAGTGTGTGTGCTACACTACTGCAGCACACAGTGTGTGTGCTACACTACTGCAGCACACAGTGTGTGTGCTACACTACTGCAGCACACAGTGTGTGTGCTACACTACTGCAGCACACAGTGTGTGTGCTACACTACTGCAGCACACAGTGTGCGTGCTACACTGCTGAACCACACAGTGTGTGTGCTACACTACTGCAGCACACAGTGTGTGTGCTACACTACTGCAGCACACAGTGTGCGTGCTACACTACTGCAGCACACAGTGTGCTACACTGCTGAACCACACAGTGTGTGTGCTACACTGCTGAACCACACAGTGTGTGTGCTACACTACTGCAGCACACAGTGTGCGTGCTACACTGCTGAACCACACAGTGTGTGTGCTACACTGCTGAACCACACAGTGTGTGTGCTACACTACTGCAGCACACAGTGTGTGTGCTACACTGCTGAACCACACAGTGTGTGTGCTACACTGCTGAACCACACAGTGTGTGTGCTACACTACTGCAGCACACAGTGTGCGTGCTACACTGCTGCAGCACACAGTGTGCGTGCTACACTGCTGAACCACACAGTGTGTGTGGTACACTACTGCAGCACACAGTGTGTGTGCTACACTACTGCAGCACACAGTGTGCGTGCTACACTACTGCAGCACACAGTGTGTGTGCTACACTACTGCAGCACACAGTGTGTGTGCTACACTACTGCAGCACACAGTGTGTGTGCTACACTACTGCAGCACACAGTGTGTGTGCTACACTACTGCAGCACACAGTGTGCGTGCTACACTGCTGAACCACACAGTATGTGTGCTACACTGCTGAACCACACAGTGTGTGTGCTACACTACTGCAGCACACAGTGTGTGTGTGCTACACTGCTGAACCACACAGTGTGTGTGATACACTACTGCAGCACACAGTGTGTGTGCTACACTACTGCAGCACACAGTGTGCGTGCTACACTGCTGAACCACACAGTGTGTGTGCTACACTACTGCAGCACACAGTGTGCGTGCTACACTGCTGAACCACACAGTGTGTGTGCTACACTGCTGAACCACATAGTGTGTGTGCTACACTACTGCAGCACACAGTGTGTGTGCTACACTACTGCAGCACACAGTGTGTGTGCTACACTACTGCAGCACACAGTGTGTGTGCTACAATACTGCAGCACACAGTGTGCGTGCTACACTGCTGAACCACACAGTGTGTGTGCTACACTGCTGAACCACACAGTGTGTGTGCTACACTACTGCAGCACACAGTGTGTGTGTGCTACACTGCTGAACCACACAGTGTGTGTGCTACACTACTGCAGCACACAGTGTGTGTGCTACACTACTGCAGCACACAGTGTGTGTGCTACACTACTGCAGCACACAGTGTGTGTGCTACACTGCTGAACCACACAGTGTGTGTGCTACACTACTGCAGCACACAGTGTGTGTGCTACACTACTGCAGCACACAGTGTGTGTGCTACACTACTGCAGCACACAGTGTGTGTGCTACACTACTGCAGCACACAGTGTGTGTGGTACACTGCTGGACCACACAGTGTGTGTGGTACACTGCTGGACCACACAGTGTGTGTGGTACACTGCTGAACCACACAGTGTGTGTGGTACACTGCTGGACCACACAGTGTGTGTGGTACACTGCTGAACCACACAGTGTGTGTGGTATACTGCTGGACCACACAGTGTGTGTGGTACACTGCTGAACCACACAGTGTGTGTGGTACACTGCTGGACCACACAGTGTGTGTGGTACACTGCTGAACCACACAGTGTGTGGTATACTGCTGGACCACACAGTGTGTGTGGTACACTGCTGAACCACACAGTGTGTGTGGTACACTACTGGAGCACACAGTGTGTGTGGTACACTGCTGGACCACACAGTGTGTGTGGTACACTGCTGAACCACACAGTGTGTGTGGTACACTGCTGAACTACACAGTGTGTGTGCTACACTACTGCAGCACACAGTGTGTGTGCTACACTACTGCAGCACACAGTGTGCGTGCTACACTGCTGAACCACACAGTGTGTGTGCTACACTACTGCAGCACACAGTGTGTGTGCTACACTACTGCAGCACACAGTGTGCGTGCTACACTACTGCAGCACACAGTGTGCTACACTGCTGAACCACACAGTGTGTGTGCTACACTGCTGAACCACACAGTGTGTGTGCTACACTACTGCAGCACACAGTGTGCGTGCTACACTGCTGAACCACACAGTGTGTGTGCTACACTGCTGAACCACACAGTGTGTGTGCTACACTACTGCAGCACACAGTGTGTGTGCTACACTGCTGAACCACACAGTGTGTGTGCTACACTGCTGAACCACACAGTGTGTGTGCTACACTACTGCAGCACACAGTGTGCGTGCTACACTGCTGCAGCACACAGTGTGCGTGCTACACTGCTGAACCACACAGTGTGTGTGGTACACTACTGCAGCACACAGTGTGTGTGCTACACTACTGCAGCACACAGTGTGCGTGCTACACTACTGCAGCACACAGTGTGTGTGCTACACTACTGCAGCACACAGTGTGTGTGCTACACTACTGCAGCACACAGTGTGTGTGCTACACTACTGCAGCACACAGTGTGTGTGCTACACTACTGCAGCACACAGTGTGCGTGCTACACTGCTGAACCACACAGTATGTGTGCTACACTGCTGAACCACACAGTGTGTGTGCTACACTACTGCAGCACACAGTGTGTGTGTGCTACACTGCTGAACCACACAGTGTGTGTGCTACACTACTGCAGCACACAGTGTGTGTGCTACACTACTGCAGCACACAGTGTGCGTGCTACACTGCTGAACCACACAGTGTGTGTGCTACACTACTGCAGCACACAGTGTGCGTGCTACACTGCTGAACCACACAGTGTGTGTGCTACACTGCTGAACCACATAGTGTGTGTGCTACACTACTGCAGCACACAGTGTGTGTGCTACACTACTGCAGCACACAGTGTGTGTGCTACACTACTGCAGCACACAGTGTGTGTGCTACAATACTGCAGCACACAGTGTGCGTGCTACACTGCTGAACCACACAGTGTGTGTGCTACACTGCTGAACCACACAGTGTGTGTGCTACACTACTGCAGCACACAGTGTGTGTGTGCTACACTGCTGAACCACACAGTGTGTGTGCTACACTACTGCAGCACACAGTGTGTGTGCTACACTACTGCAGCACACAGTGTGTGTGCTACACTACTGCAGCACACAGTGTGTGTGCTACACTGCTGAACCACACAGTGTGTGTGCTACACTACTGCAGCACACAGTGTGTGTGCTACACTACTGCAGCACACAGTGTGTGTGCTACACTACTGCAGCACACAGTGTGTGTGCTACACTACTGCAGCACACAGTGTGTGTGGTACACTGCTGGACCACACAGTGTGTGTGGTACACTGCTGGACCACACAGTGTGTGTGGTACACTGCTGAACCACACAGTGTGTGTGGTATACTGCTGGACCACACAGTGTGTGTGGTACACTGCTGAACCACACAGTGTGTGTGGTACACTGCTGGACCACACAGTGTGTGTGGTACACTGCTGAACCACACAGTGTGTGGTATACTGCTGGACCACACAGTGTGTGTGGTACACTGCTGAACCACACAGTGTGTGTGGTACACTACTGGAGCACACAGTGTGTGTGGTACACTGCTGGACCACACAGTGTGTGTGGTACACTGCTGAACCACACAGTGTGTGTGGTACACTGCTGAACCACACAGTGTGTGTGGTACACTACTGGAGCACACAGTGTGTGTGGTACACTGCTGAACCACACAGTGTGTGTGGTACACTGCTGAACCACACAGTGTGTGTGGTACACTACTGGACCACACAGTGTGTGTGGTACACTGGTGGAGCACACAGTGTATGTATGCACTGTGGTGAATGTGTAAGTAACGTACTTGTCACGTACATAACGCCGTCACGGAGAGCAACAAAGGTGTGCGCGTGCGCACTTGTAATTAAGTACTTGTCGCAAGAGAACAATGTAAGAATTACCAGGTAAATACCTCATTTTTTATAATTATTAAAATTCTCTAGTAATTTTTTCCTTAAGAGTATTTTTTTCTTCTATTTAATAACAGAAAATAGTAACATAGTAAGTATCCGACAGGCATTTACTAAATTAATTAATTACAGATCTTAGTTAATTTTTTTTTATCCTAGGATGCATATATTTATAATGGAATAAGATCACAGTAAACACAATGACCATAATTTTGATAGGGGTGGAAGGGTAAGCCAGCGGAAGGCCTCGGTCAGATGATCAAAAGCTCTAGCTGTGGGTCATCATATGAGTAAGACCCGCAACAGGAAACACTTGTCCTGTTTCCTGACAAACATTACCTAACAAATATCACAGTAAACAGGTGATATCACAATATGCAATATAATCACTGTGAATAAATAGTGAACTTCCAAACGCTTTCGTGATTTCTCACATTATCAAGGAACAGTAAAAATAATCGAAGAAGAGTAGGCATGTAAGGACAAGATTATCATCTTGTCCTTATATGTTACTCTTCTTCGAATATTTTTTACTGTTCCTTGATAATGTGAGAAATCACGAAAGCGTTTGGAAGTTCACTATTTTTTCACAGTGATTGTTTTGTATATTTATATTGATGTTGATATTATTTGTCCGTCCTTGCTACATGATGGTGCTACATGCTGGTGCTACATGATGCTGCTACATGATGGTGCTACATGATGGTGCTACATGCTGGTGCTACATGATGCTGCTACATGATGGTGCTACATGATGGTGCTACATGCTGGTGCTACATGATGCTGCTACATGATGGTGCTACATGATGGTGCTACATGCTGGTGCTACATGATGCTGCTACATGATGGTGCTACATGATGGTGCTACATGCTGGTGCTACATGATGCTGCTACATGATGGTGCTACATGATGGTGCTACATGCTGGTGCTACATGCTGGTGCTACATGCTGGTGCTACATGCTGGTGCTACATGCTGGTGCTACATGATGGTGCTACATGCTGGTGCTACATGATGGTGCTACATGCTGGTGCTACATGCTGGTGCTACATGATGGTGCTACATGATGGTGCTACATGCTGGTGCTACATGCTGGTGCTACATGCTGGTGCTACATGCTGGTGCTACATGATGGTGCTACATGATGGTGCTACATGCTGGTGCTACATGCTGGTGCTACATGATGGTGCTACATGCTGGTGCTACATGATGGTGCTACATGCTGGTGCTACATGCTGGTGCTACATGCTGGTGCTACATGATGGTGCTACATGCTGGTGCTACATGATGGTGCTACATGCTGGTGCTACATGCTGGTGCTACATGATGGTGCTACATGATGGTGCTACATGCTGGTGCTACATGCTGGTGCTACATGCTGGTGCTACATGATGGTGCTACATGATGGTGCTACATGCTGGTGCTACATGCTGGTGCTACATGATGGTGCTACATGCTGGTGCTACATGATGGTGCTACATGCTGGTGCTACATGCTGGTGCTACATGATGGTGCTACATGATGGTGCTACATGCTGGTGCTACATGCTGGTGCTACATGCTGGTGCTACATGATGGTGCTACATGCTGGTGCTACATGATGGTGCTACATGATGGTGCTACATGCTGGTGCTACATGCTGGTGCTACATGATGGTGCTACATGATGGTGCTACATGCTGGTGCTACATGATGGTGCTACATGCTGGTGCTACATGATGCTGCTACATGATGGTGCTACATGATGGTGCTACATGCTGGTGCTACATGATGCTGCTACATTATGGTGCTACATGATGGTGCTACATGCTGGTGCTACATGCTGGTGCTACATGCTGGTGCTACATGCTGGTGCTACATGCTGGTGCTACATGATGGTGCTACATGCTGGTGCTACATGATGGTGCTACATGCTGGTGCTACATGCTGGTGCTACATGATGGTGCTACATGATGGTGCTACATGCTGGTGCTACATGCTGGTGCTACATGCTGGTGCTACATGCTGGTGCTACATGATGGTGCTACATGATGGTGCTACATGCTGGTGCTACATGCTGGTGCTACATGATGGTGCTACATGCTGGTGCTACATGATGGTGCTACATGCTGGTGCTACATGCTGGTGCTACATGATGGTGCTACATGATGGTGCTACATGCTGGTGCTACATGCTGGTGCTACATGCTGGTGCTACATGATGGTGCTACATGCTGGTGCTACATGATGGTGCTACATGATGGTGCTACATGCTGGTGCTACATGCTGGTGCTACATGATGGTGCTACATGATGGTGCTACATGCTGGTGCTACATGCTGGTGCTACATGATGGTGCTACATGATGGTGCTACATGATGGTGCTACATGTTGGTGCTACATGATGGTGCTACATGATGGTGCTACATGTTGGTGCTACATGATGGTGCTACATGATGGTGCTACATGATGGTGCTACATGATGGTGCTACATGATGGTGCTACATGATGGTGCTACATGATGGTGCTACATGTTGGTGCTACATGATGGTGCTACATGATGGTGCTACATGTTGGTGCTACATGATGGTGCTACATGATGGTGCTACATGCTGGTGCTACATGCTGGTGCTACATGATGGTGCTACATGATGGTGCTACATGCTGGTGCTACATGATGGTGCTACATGATGGTGCTACATGCTGGTGCTACATGATGGTGCTACATGTTGGTGCTACATGCTGGTGCTACATGCTGGTGCTACATGCTGGTGCTACATGCTGGTGCTACATGCTGGTGCTACATGCTGGTGCTACATGCTGGTGCTACATGCTGGTGCTACATGCTGGTGCTACATGCTGGTGTTACATGCTGGTGCTACATGCTGGTGCTACATGTTGGTGCTACATGATGGTGCTACATGCTGGTGCTACATGCTGGTGCTACATGCTGGTGCTACATGCTGGTGCTACATGCTGGTGCTACATGCTGGTGCTACATGTTGGTGCTACATGCTGGTGCTACATGCTGGTGCTACATGCTGGTGCTACATGCTGGTGCTACATGTTGGTGCTACATAATGGTGCTACATGCTGGTGCTACATGCTGGTGCTACATGCTGGTGCTACATGTTGGTGCTACATAATGGTGCTACATGCTGGTGCTACATGATGGTGCTACATGTTGGTGCTACATGATGATGCTACATGTTGGTGCTACATGATGATGCTACATGATGGTGCTACATGTTGGTGCTACATGATGGTGCTACATGTTGGTGCTACATGATGATGCTACATGATGGTGCTACATGTTGGTGCTACATGATGATGCTACATGTTGGTGCTACATGTTGGTGCTACATGATGATGCTACATGTTGGTGCTACATGTTGGTGCTACATGATGATGCTACATGTTGGTGCTACATGTTGGTGCTACATGTTGGTGCTACATGTTGGTGCTACATGTTGGTGCTACATGTTGGTGCTACATGTTGGTGCTACATGTTGGTGCTACATGATGATGCTACATGTTGGTGCTACATGTTGGTGCTACATGTTGGTGCTACATGTTGGTGCTACATGATGATGCTACATGTTGGTGCTACATGTTGGTGCTACATGTTGGTGCTACATGTTGGTGCTACATGTTGGTGCTACATGTTGGTGCTACATGTTGGTGCTACATGTTGGTGCTACATGATGATGCTACATGTTGGTGCTACATGTTGGTGCTACATGTTGGTGCTACATGTTGGTGCTACATGTTGGTGCTACATGTTGGTGCTACATGTTGGTGCTACATGCTGGTGCTACATGTTGGTGCTACATGTTGGTGCTACATGTTGGTGCTACATGTTGGTGCTACATGTTGGTGCTACATGCTGGTGCTACATGTTGGTGCTACATGTTGGTGCTACATGATGATGCTACATGTTGGTGCTACATGTTGGTGCTACATGATGATGCTACATGTTGGTGCTACATGTTGGTGCTACATGTTGGTGCTACATGTTGGTGCTACATGTTGGTGCTACATGTTGGTGCTACATGTTGGTGCTACATGATGATGCTACATGTTGGTGCTACATGTTGGTGCTACATGTTGGTGCTACATGTTGGTGCTACATGATGATGCTACATGTTGGTGCTACATGTTGGTGCTACATGTTGGTGCTACATGTTGGTGCTACATGTTGGTGCTACATGTTGGTGCTACATGTTGGTGCTACATGTTGGTGCTACATGATGATGCTACATGATGGTGCTACATGCTGGTGCTACATGATGCTGCTACATGATGGTGCTACATGATGGTGCTACATGCTGGTGCTACATGATGCTGCTACATTATGGTGCTACATGATGGTGCTACATGCTGGTGCTACATGCTGGTGCTACATGCTGGTGCTACATGCTGGTGCTACATGCTGGTGCTACATGTTGGTGCTACATGCTGGTGCTACATGATGGTGCTACATGCTGGTGCTACATGCTGGTGCTACATGATGGTGCTACATGATGGTGCTACATGCTGGTGCTACATGCTGGTGCTACATGCTGGTGCTACATGCTGGTGCTACATGATGGTGCTACATGATGGTGCTACATGCTGGTGCTACATGCTGGTGCTACATGATGGTGCTACATGCTGGTGCTACATGATGGTGCTACATGCTGGTGCTACATGCTGGTGCTACATGATGGTGCTACATGATGGTGCTACATGCTGGTGCTACATGCTGGTGCTACATGCTGGTGCTACATGATGGTGCTAGATGCTGGTGCTACATGATGGTGCTACATGATGGTGCTACATGCTGGTGCTACATGCTGGTGCTACATGATGGTGCTACATGATGGTGCTACATGCTGGTGCTACATGCTGGTGCTACATGCTGGTGCTACATGATGGTGCTACATGATGGTGCTACATGCTGGTGCTACATGATGGTGCTACATGATGGTGCTACATGCTGGTGCTACATGATGGTGCTACATGATGGTGCTACATGATGGTGCTACATGATGGTGCTACATGATGGTGCTACATGATGGTGCTACATGCTGGTGCTACATGCTGGTGCTACATGATGGTGCTACATGATGGTGCTACATGCTGGTGCTACATGATGGTGCTACATGATGGTGCTACATGCTGGTGCTACATGATGGTGCTACATGATGGTGCTACATGCTGGTGCTACATGATGGTGCTACATGTTGGTGCTACATGCTGGTGCTACATGCTGGTGCTACATGCTGGTGCTACATGCTGGTGCTACATGCTGGTGCTACATGCTGGTGCTACATGCTGGTGCTACATGCTGGTGCTACATGCCGGTGCTACATGCTGGTGCTACATGCTGGTGTTACATGCTGGTGCTACATGCTGGTGCTACATGCTGGTGTTACATGCTGGTGCTACATGCTGGTGCTACATGCTGGTGTTACATGCTGGTGCTACATGCTGGTGCTACATGCTGGTGTTACATGCTGGTGCTACATGCTGGTGCTACATGTTGGTGCTACATAATGGTGCTACATGCTGGTGCTACATGCTGGTGCTACATGCTGGTGCTACATGCTGGTGTTACATGCTGGTGCTACATGCTGGTGCTACATGTTGGTGCTACATGCTGGTGCTACATGCTGGTGTTACATGCTGGTGCTACATGCTGGTGCTACATGTTGGTGCTACATAATGGTGCTACATGCTGGTGCTACATGCTGGTGCTACATGCTGGTGCTACATGTTGGTGCTACATAATGGTGCTACATGCTGGTGCTACATGATGGTGCTACATGTTGGTGCTACATGATGATGCTACATGTTGGTGCTACATGATGATGCTACATGATGGTGCTACATGTTGGTGCTACATGATGGTGCTACATGTTGGTGCTACATGATGATGCTACATGATGGTGCTACATGTTGGTGCTACATGATGATGCTACATGTTGGTGCTACATGTTGGTGCTACATGATGATGCTACATGTTGGTGCTACATGTTGGTGCTACATGATGATGCTACATGTTGGTGCTACATGTTGGTGCTACATGTTGGTGCTACATGTTGGTGCTACATGTTGGTGCTACATGTTGGTGCTACATGTTGGTGCTACATGTTGGTGCTACATGATGATGCTACATGTTGGTGCTACATGTTGGTGCTACATGTTGGTGCTACATGTTGGTGCTACATGATGATGCTACATGTTGGTGCTACATGTTGGTGCTACATGTTGGTGCTACATGTTGGTGCTACATGTTGGTGCTACATGTTGGTGCTACATGTTGGTGCTACATGTTGGTGCTACATGATGATGCTACATGTTGGTGCTACATGTTGGTGCTACATGTTGGTGCTACATGTTGGTGCTACATGTTGGTGCTACATGTTGGTGCTACATGTTGGTGCTACATGCTGGTGCTACATGTTGGTGCTACATGTTGGTGCTACATGTTGGTGCTACATGTTGGTGCTACATGTTGGTGCTACATGCTGGTGCTACATGTTGGTGCTACATGTTGGTGCTACATGATGATGCTACATGTTGGTGCTACATGTTGGTGCTACATGATGATGCTACATGTTGGTGCTACATGTTGGTGCTACATGTTGGTGCTACATGTTGGTGCTACATGTTGGTGCTACATGTTGGTGCTACATGTTGGTGCTACATGTTGGTGCTACATGATGATGCTACATGTTGGTGCTACATGTTGGTGCTACATGTTGGTGCTACATGTTGGTGCTACATGATGATGCTACATGTTGGTGCTACATGTTGGTGCTACATGTTGGTGCTACATGTTGGTGCTACATGTTGGTGCAGTTCGTAGGCATAAATTAATCAACGAATCTCAGCATGGTTTTACAAAGGGGCGTTCCTGCCTTACGAATTTATTAACTTTTTTCACTAAGGTATTTGAGGAGGTAGATCATGGTAATGAATATGATATTGTGTATATGGACTTCAGTAAGGCTTTTGACAGGGTCCCACATCAGAGACTATTGAGGAAAATTAAAGCACATGGAATAGGAGGAGAATTTTTTTCCTGGATAGAGGCATGGTTGACAAATAGGCAGCAGAGAGTTTGCATAAATGGGGAGAAATCAGAGTGGGGAAGCGTCACGAGCGGTGTTCCACAGGGGTCAGTGTTGGGCCCCCTGCTGTTCACAATCTACATAAACGACATAGATGAGGGCATAAAGAGCGACATCGGCAAGTTTGCCGATGACACCAAAATAGGCCGTCGAATTCATTCTGACGAGGACATTCGAGCACTCCAGGAAGATTTGAATAGACTGATGCAGTGGTCGGAGAAGTGGCAGATGCAGTTTAATATAGACAAATGCAAAGTTCTAAATGTTGGACAGGACAATAACCATGCCACATATAAACTAAATAATGTAGATCTTAATATTACGGATTGCGAAAAAGATTTAGGAGTTCTGGTTAGCAGTAATCTGAAACCAAGACAACAGTGCATAAGTGTTCGCAATAAAGCTAATAGAATCCTTGGCTTCATATCAAGAAGCATAAATAATAGGAGTCCTCAGGTTGTTCTTCAACTCTATACATCCTTGGTTAGGCCTCATTTAGATTATGCTGCACAGTTTTGGTCACCGTATTACAGAATGGATATAAATTCTCTGGAAAATGTACAAAGGAGGATGACAAAGATGATCCCATGTATCAGAAACCTTCCCTATGAGGATAGACTAAGGGCCCTGAAACTGCACTCTCTAGAAAGACGTAGAATTAGGGGGGATATGATTGAGGTTTATAAGTGGAAGACAGGAATAAATAAAGGGGATGTAAATAGTGTGCTGAAAATATCTAGCCTAGACAGGACTCGCAGCAATGGTTTTAAGTTGGAAAAATTCAGATTCAGGAGGGATATAGGAAAGTACTGGTTTGGTAATAGAGTTGTGGATGAGTGGAACAAACTCCCAAGTACCGTTATAGAGGCCAGAACGTTGTGTAGCTTTAAAAATAGGTTGGATAAATACATGAGTAGATGTGGGTGGGTGTGAGTTAGACCTGATAGCTTGTGCTAACAGGTCGGTTGCCGTGGTCCTCCCTTAAGTCAATGTGACCTGACCTGACTAGGTTGGGTGCATTGGCTTAAGCCGGTAGGGACTTGGACCTGCCTCGCATGGGCCAGTAGGCCTTCTGCAGTGTTCCTTCGTTCTTATGTTCTTATGTTCTTACATGTTGGTGCTACATGTTGGTGCTACATGATGATGCTACATGTTGGTGCTACATGTTGGTGCTACATGTTGGTGCTACATGTTGGTGCTACATGTTGGTGCTACATGTTGGTGCTACATGTTGGTGCTACATGCTGGTGCTACATGTTGGTGCTACATGTTGGTGCTACATGTTGGTGCTACATGTTGGTGCTACATGTTGGTGCTACATGTTGGTGCTACATGGTGATGCTACATGATGGTGCTACATGCTGGTGCTACATGATGCTGCTACATGATGGTGCTACATGATGGTGCTACATGCTGGTGCTACATGATGCTGCTACATTATGGTGCTACATGATGGTGCTACATGCTGGTGCTACATGCTGGTGCTACATGCTGGTGCTACATGCTGGTGCTACATGCTGGTGCTACATGATGGTGCTACATGCTGGTGCTACATGATGGTGCTACATGCTGGTGCTACATGCTGGTGCTACGTGATGGTGCTACATGATGGTGCTACATGCTGGTGCTACATGCTGGTGCTACATGCTGGTGCTACATGCTGGTGCTACATGATGGTGCTACATGATGGTGCTACATGCTGGTGCTACATGCTGGTGCTACATGATGGTGCTACATGCTGGTGCTACATGATGGTGCTACATGCTGGTGCTACATGCTGGTGCTACATGATGGTGCTACATGATGGTGCTACATGCTGGTGCTACATGCTGGTGCTACATGCTGGTGCTACATGATGGTGCTACATGCTGGTGCTACATGATGGTGCTACATGATGGTGCTACATGCTGGTGCTACATGCTGGTGCTACATGATGGTGCTACATGATGGTGCTACATGCTGGTGCTACATGCTGGTGCTACATGCTGGTGCTACATGATGGTGCTACATGATGGTGCTACATGTTGGTGCTACATGATGGTGCTACATGATGGTGCTACATGCTGGTGCTACATGATGGTGCTACATGATGGTGCTACATGATGGTGCTACATGATGGTGCTACATGATGGTGCTACATGATGGTGCTACATGCTGGTGCTACATGCTGGTGCTACATGATGGTGCTACATGATGGTGCTACATGCTGGTGCTACATGATGGTGCTACATGATGGTGCTACATGCTGGTGCTACATGCTGGTGCTACATGATGGTGCTACATGATGGTGCTACATGCTGGTGCTACATGATGGTGCTACATGATGGTGCTACATGCTGGTGCTACATGATGGTGCTACATGTTGGTGCTACATGCTGGTGCTACATGCTGGTGCTACATGCTGGTGCTACATGCTGGTGCTACATGCTGGTGCTACATGCTGGTGCTACATGCTGGTGCTACATGCTGGTGCTACATGCTGGTGCTACATGCTGGTGCTACATGCTGGTGTTACATGCTGGTGCTACATGCTGGTGCTACATGCTGGTGTTACATGCTGGTGCTACATGCTGGTGCTACATGCTGGTGTTACAAGCTGGTGCTACATGCTGGTGCTACATGCTGGTGTTACATGCTGGTGCTACATGCTGGTGCTACATGTTGGTGCTACATAATGGTGCTACATGCTGGTGCTACATGCTGGTGCTACATGCTGGTGCTACATGCTGGTGTTACATGCTGGTGCTACATGCTGGTGCTACATGTTGGTGCTACATGCTGGTGCTACATGCTGGTGTTACATGCTGGTGCTACATGCTGGTGCTACATGTTGGTGCTACATAATGGTGCTACATGCTGGTGCTACATGCTGGTGCTACATGCTGGTGCTACATGTTGGTGCTACATAATGGTGCTACATGCTGGTGCTACATGATGGTGCTACATGTTGGTGCTACATGATGATGCTACATGTTGGTGCTACATGATGATGCTACATGATGGTGCTACATGTTGGTGCTACATGATGGTGCTACATGTTGGTGCTACATGATGATGCTACATGATGGTGCTACATGTTGGTGCTACATGATGATGCTACATGTTGGTGCTACATGTTGGTGCTACATGATGATGCTACATGTTGGTGCTACATGTTGGTGCTACATGATGATGCTACATGTTGGTGCTACATGTTGGTGCTACATGTTGGTGCTACATGTTGGTGCTACATGTTGGTGCTACATGTTGGTGCTACATGTTGGTGCTACATGTTGGTGCTACATGATGATGCTACATGTTGGTGCTACATGTTGGTGCTACATGTTGGTGCTACATGTTGGTGCTACATGATGATGCTACATGTTGGTGCTACATGTTGGTGCTACATGTTGGTGCTACATGTTGGTGCTACATGTTGGTGCTACATGTTGGTGCTACATGTTGGTGCTACATGTTGGTGCTACATGATGATGCTACATGTTGGTGCTACATGTTGGTGCTACATGTTGGTGCTACATGTTGGTGCTACATGTTGGTGCTACATGTTGGTGCTACATGTTGGTGCTACATGCTGGTGCTACATGTTGGTGCTACATGTTGGTGCTACATGTTGGTGCTACATGTTGGTGCTACATGTTGGTGCTACATGTTGGTGCTACATGTTGGTGCTACATGTTGGTGCTACATGATGGTGCTACATGTTGGTGCTACATGTTGGTGCTACATGATGATGCTACATGTTGGTGCTACATGTTGGTGCTACATGTTGGTGCTACATGTTGGTGCTACATGTTGGTGCTACATGTTGGTGCTACATGTTGGTGCTACATGTTGGTGCTACATGATGATGCTACATGTTGGTGCTACATGTTGGTGCTACATGTTGGTGCTACATGTTGGTGCTACATGATGATGCTACATGTTGGTGCTACATGTTGGTGCTACATGTTGGTGCTACATGTTGGTGCTACATGTTGGTGCTACATGTTGGTGCTACATGTTGGTGCTACATGTTGGTGCTACATGTTGATGCTACATGTTGGTGCTACATGTTGGTGCTACATGTTGGTGCTACATGTTGGTGCTACATGTTGGTGCTACATGTTGGTGCTACATGTTGGTGCTACATGTTGGTGCTACATGTTGGTGCTACATGTTGGTGCTACATGTTGGTGCTACATGTTGGTGCTACATGTTGGTGCTACATGCTGGTGCTACATGTTGGTGCTACATGTTGGTGCTACATGTTGGTGCTACATGTTGGTGCTACATGTTGGTGCTACATGATGGTGCTACATGTTGGTGCTACATGTTGGTGCTACATGTTGGTGCTACATGTTGGTGCTACATGTTGGTGCTACATGTTGGTGCTACATGTTGGTGCTACATGTTGGTGCTACATGTTGGTGCTACATGTTGGTGCTACATGTTGGTGCTACATGTTGGTGCTACATGTTGGTGCTACATGTTGGTGCTACATGTTGGTGCTACATGTTGGTGCTACATGTTGGTGCTACATGTTGGTGCTACATGTTGGTGCTACATGTTGGTGCTACATGTTGGTGCTACATGTTGGTGCTACATGCTGGTGCTACATGTTGGTGCTACATGTTGGTGCTACATGTTGGTGCTACATGTTGGTGCTACATGTTGGTGCTACATGTTGGTGCTACATGTTGGTGCTACATGTTGCTGCTACATGTTGCTGCTACATGCTGCTGCTACATGCTGCTGCTACATGTTGCTGCTACATGTTGCTGCTACATGTTGCTGCTACATGTTGCTGCTACATGTTGCTGCTACATGTTGCTGCTACATGTTGCTGCTACATGTTGCTGCTACATGTTGCTGCTACATGTTGCTGCTACATGGTGCTGCTACATGTTGCTGCTACATGTTGCTGCTACATGTTGCTGCTACATGTTGCTGCTACATGTTGCTGCTACATGGTGCTGCTACATGTTGCTGCTACATGTTGCTGCTACATGTTGCTGCTACATGTTGCTGCTACATGTTGGTGCTACATGTTGGTGCTGCTACATGTTGGTGCTACATGCTACATGTTGGTGCTACATGTTGGTGCTACATGTTGGTGCTACATGTTGGTGCTACATGTTGGTGCTACATGTTGGTGCTACATGCTGGTGCTACATGTTGGTGCTACATGTTGGTGCTACATGTTGGTGCTACATGTTGGTGCTACATGTTGGTGCTACATGTTGGTGCTACATGTTGGTGCTACATGTTGGTGCTACATGTTGGTGCTACATGTTGGTGCTACATGTTGGTGCTACATGTTGGTGCTACATGCTGGTGCTACATGTTGGTGCTACATGTTGGTGCTACATGTTGGTGCTACATGTTGGTGCTACATGTTGGTGCTACATGCTGGTGCTACATGTTGGTGCTACATGTTGGTGCTACATGTTGGTGCTACATGCTGGTGCTACATGTTGGTGCTACATGTTGGTGCTACATGTTGGTGCTACATGCTGGTGCTACATGTTGGTGCTACATGTTGGTGCTACATGTTGGTGCTACATGTTGGTGCTACATGTTGGTGCTACATGTTGGTGCTACATGTTGGTGCTACATGTTGGTGCTACATGTTGGTGCTACATGCTGGTGCTACATGTTGGTGCTACATGTTGCTGCTACATGTTGCTGCTACATGTTGCTGCTACATGTTGCTGCTACATGTTGCTGCTACATGTTGCTGCTACATGTTGCTGCTACATGTTGCTGCTACATGTTGCTGCTACATGTTGCTGCTACATGTTGCTGCTACATGTTGCTGCTACATGTTGCTGCTACATGTTGCTGCTACATGTTGCTGCTACATGTTGCTGCTACATGCTGCTGCTACATGCTGTTGCTACATGTTGCTGTTACATGTTGCTGCTATATGTTGCTGCTACATGTTGCTGCTACATGCTGCTGCTACATACTGCTGCTACATGCTGCTGCTACATGATGGTGTTACATGCTGGTGCTACATGTTGGTGCTACATGTTGGTGCTACATGTTGGTGCTACATGTTGGTGCTACATGCTGGTGCTATATGTTGGTGCTACATGCTGGTGCTACATGCTGGTGCTACATGCTGGTGCTACATGTTGGTGCTACATGCTGGTGCTACATGTTGGTGCTACATGTTGGTGCTACATGTTGGTGCTACATGTTGGTGCTACATGTTGGTGCTACATGTTGGTGCTACATGTTGGTGCTACATGTTGGTGCTACATGTTGGTGCTACATGCTGGTGCTACATGATGATGCTACATGTTGGTGCTACATGCTGGTGCTACATGCTGGTGCTACATGTTGGTGCTACATGTTGGTGCTACATGTTGGTGCTACATGTTGGTGCTACATGTTGGTGCTACATGTTGGTGCTACATGTTGGTGCTACATGTTGGTGCTACATGTTGGTGCTACATACTGGTGCTACATGATGATGCTACATGTTGGTGCTACATGCTGGTGCTACATGTTGGTGCTACATGTTGGTGCTACATGTTGGTGCTACATGTTGGTGCTACATGTTGGTGCTACATGCTGGTGCTACATGCTGGTGCTACATGATGGTGCTACATGATGGTGCTACATGCTGGTGCTACATGCTGGTGCTACATGCTGGTGCTACATGATGGTGCTACATGCTGGTGCTACATGATGGTGCTACATGATGGTGCTACATGCTGGTGCTACATGCTGGTGCTACATGATGGTGCTACATGATGGTGCTACATGCTGGTGCTACATGCTGGTGCTACATGCTGGTGCTACATGATGGTGCTACATGATGGTGCTACATGCTGGTGCTACATGATGGTGCTACATGATGGTGCTACATGTTGGTGCTACATGATGGTGCTACATGATGGTGCTACATGATGGTGCTACATGATGGTGCTACATGATGGTGCTACATGATGGTGCTACATGCTGGTGCTACATGCTGGTGCTACATGATGGTGCTACATGATGGTGCTACATGCTGGTGCTACATGATGGTGCTACATGATGGTGCTACATGCTGGTGCTACATGCTGGTGCTACATGATGGTGCTACATGATGGTGCTACATGCTGGTGCTACATGATGGTGCTACATGATGGTGCTACATGCTGGTGCTACATGATGGTGCTACATGTTGGTGCTACATGCTGGTGCTACATGCTGGTGCTACATGCTGGTGCTACATGCTGGTGCTACATGCTGGTGCTACATGCTGGTGCTACATGCTGGTGCTACATGCTGGTGCTACATGCTGGTGCTACATGCTGGTGCTACATGCTGGTGTTACATGCTGGTGCTACATGCTGGTGCTACATGCTGGTGTTACATGCTGGTGCTACATGCTGGTGCTACATGCTGGTGTTACAAGCTGGTGCTACATGCTGGTGCTACATGCTGGTGTTACATGCTGGTGCTACATGCTGGTGCTACATGTTGGTGCTACATAATGGTGCTACATGCTGGTGCTACATGCTGGTGCTACATGCTGGTGCTACATGCTGGTGTTACATGCTGGTGCTACATGCTGGTGCTACATGTTGGTGCTACATGCTGGTGCTACATGCTGGTGTTACATGCTGGTGCTACATGCTGGTGCTACATGTTGGTGCTACATAATGGTGCTACATGCTGGTGCTACATGCTGGTGCTACATGCTGGTGCTACATGTTGGTGCTACATAATGGTGCTACATGCTGGTGCTACATGATGGTGCTACATGTTGGTGCTACATGATGATGCTACATGTTGGTGCTACATGATGATGCTACATGATGGTGCTACATGTTGGTGCTACATGATGGTGCTACATGTTGGTGCTACATGATGATGCTACATGATGGTGCTACATGTTGGTGCTACATGATGATGCTACATGTTGGTGCTACATGTTGGTGCTACATGATGATGCTACATGTTGGTGCTACATGTTGGTGCTACATGATGATGCTACATGTTGGTGCTACATGTTGGTGCTACATGTTGGTGCTACATGTTGGTGCTACATGTTGGTGCTACATGTTGGTGCTACATGTTGGTGCTACATGTTGGTGCTACATGATGATGCTACATGTTGGTGCTACATGTTGGTGCTACATGTTGGTGCTACATGTTGGTGCTACATGATGATGCTACATGTTGGTGCTACATGTTGGTGCTACATGTTGGTGCTACATGTTGGTGCTACATGTTGGTGCTACATGTTGGTGCTACATGTTGGTGCTACATGTTGGTGCTACATGATGATGCTACATGTTGGTGCTACATGTTGGTGCTACATGTTGGTGCTACATGTTGGTGCTACATGTTGGTGCTACATGTTGGTGCTACATGTTGGTGCTACATGCTGGTGCTACATGTTGGTGCTACATGTTGGTGCTACATGTTGGTGCTACATGTTGGTGCTACATGTTGGTGCTACATGCTGGTGCTACATGTTGGTGCTACATGTTGGTGCTACATGATGATGCTACATGTTGGTGCTACATGTTGGTGCTACATGATGATGCTACATGTTGGTGCTACATGTTGGTGCTACATGTTGGTGCTACATGTTGGTGCTACATGTTGGTGCTACATGTTGGTGCTACATGTTGGTGCTACATGTTGGTGCTACATGATGATGCTACATGTTGGTGCTACATGTTGGTGCTACATGTTGGTGCTACATGTTGGTGCTACATGATGATGCTACATGTTGGTGCTACATGTTGGTGCTACATGTTGGTGCTACATGTTGGTGCTACATGTTGGTGCTACATGTTGGTGCTACATGTTGGTGCTACATGTTGGTGCTACATGATGATGCTACATGTTGGTGCTACATGTTGGTGCTACATGTTGGTGCTACATGTTGGTGCTACATGTTGGTGCTACATGTTGGTGCTGCATGTTGGTGCTACATGCTGGTGCTACATGTTGGTGCTACATGTTGGTGCTACATGTTGGTGCTACATGTTGGTGCTACATGTTGGTGCTACATGCTGGTGCTACATGTTGGTGCTACATGTTGGTGCTACATGTTGGTGCTACATGTTGGTGCTACATGTTGGTGCTACATGATGATGCTACATGTTGGTGCTACATGTTGGTGCTACATGTTGGTGCTACATGTTGGTGCTACATGTTGGTGCTACATGTTGGTGCTACATGCTGGTGCTACATGTTGGTGCTACATGTTGGTGCTACATGTTGGTGCTACATGTTGGTGCTACATGTTGGTGCTACATGTTGGTGCTACATGTTGGTGCTACATGTTGGTGCTACATGTTGGTGCTACATGTTGGTGCTACATGTTGGTGCTACATGTTGGTGCTACATGTTGGTGCTACATGTTGGTGCTACATGTTGGTGCTACATGCTGGTGCTACATGATGATGCTACATGTTGGTGCTACATGTTGGTGCTACATGTTGGTGCTACATGTTGGTGCTACATGTTGGTGCTACATGTTGGTGCTACATGTTGGTGCTACATGTTGGTGCTACATGCTGGTGCTACATGATGATGCTACATGTTGGTGCTACATGTTGGTGCTACATGTTGGTGCTACATGTTGGTGCTACATGTTGGTGCTACATGTTGGTGCTACATGTTGGTGCTACATGTTGGTGCTACATGTTGGTGCTACATGTTGGTGCTACATGCTAGTGCTACATGATGATGCTACATGTTGGTGCTACATGCTGGTGCTACATGTTGGTGCTACATGTTGGTGCTACATGTTGGTGCTACATGTTGGTGCTACATGTTGGTGCTACATGTTGGTGCTACATGTTGGTGCTACATGTTGGTGCTACATGTTGGTGCTACATGTTGGTGCTACATGTTGGTGCTACATGTTGGTGCTACATGCTGGTGCTACATGTTGGTGCTACATGTTGGTGCTACATGTTGGTGCTACATGTTGGTGCTACATGCTGGTGCTACATGTTGGTGCTACATGTTGGAGCTACATGTTGGTGCTACATGTTGGTGCTACATGTTGGTGCTACATGCTGGTGCTACATGTTGGTGCTACATGCTGGTGCTACATGTTGGTGCTACATGCTGGTGCTACATGTTGGTGCTACATGTTGGTGCTACATGTTGGTGCTACATGCTGGTGCTACATGTTGGTGCTACATGTTGGTGCTACATGCTGGTGCTACATGTTGGTGCTACATGCTGGTGCTACATGTTGGTGCTACATGCTGGTGCTACATGTTGGTGCTACATGTTGGTGCTACATGCTGGTGCTACATGCTGGTGCTACATGTTGGTGCTACATGTTGGTGCTACATGTTGGTGCTACATGCTGGTGCTACATGTTGGTGCTACATGTTGGTGCTACATGTTGGTGCTACATGCTGGTGCTACATGCTGGTGCTACATGTTGGTGCTACATGTTGGTGCTACATGTTGGTGCTACATGTTGGTGCTACATGCTGGTGATACATGTTGGTGCTACATGTTGGTGCTACATGCTGGTGCTACATGTTGGTGCTACATGCTGGTGCTACATGTTGGTGCTACATGTTGGTGCTACATGTTGGTGCTACATGCTGGTGCTACATGTTGGTGCTACATGCTGGTGCTACATGCTGGTGCTACATGATGATGCTACATGTTGGTGCTACATGCTGGTGCTACATGTTGGTGCTACATGTTGGTGCTACATGTTGGTGCTACATGTTGGTGCTACATGCTGGTGCTACATGTTGGTGCTACATGCTGGTGCTACATGCTGGTGCTACATGATGATGCTACATGTTGGTGCTACATGCTGGTGCTACATGTTGGTGCTACATGTTGGTGCTACATGTTGGTGCTACATGTTGGTGCTACATGTTGGTGCTACATGTTGGTGCTACATGTTGGTGCTACATGTTGGTGCTACATGTTGGTGCTACATGCTGGTGCTACATGATGATGCTACATGTTGGTGCTACATGCTGGTGCTACATGCTGGTGCTACATGTTGGTGCTACATGTTGGTGCTACATGTTGGTGCTACATGTTGGTGCTACATGTTGGTGCTACATGTTGGTGCTACATGTTGGTGCTACATGTTGGTGCTACATGTTGGTGCTACATACTGGTGCTACATGATGATGCTACATGTTGGTGCTACATGCTGGTGCTACATGTTGGTGCTACATGTTGGTGCTACATGTTGGTGCTACATGTTGGTGCTACATGTTGGTGCTACATGTTGGTGCTACATGTTGGTGCTACATGCTGTTGCTACATGTTGGTGCTACATGTTGGTGCTACATGTTGGTGCTACATGTTGGTGCTACATGTTGGTGCTACATGTTGGTGCTACATGCTGGTGCTACATGATGGTGCTACATGCTGGTGCTACATGATGGTGCTACATGCTGGTGCTACATGTTGGTGCTACATGTTGGTGCTACATGTTGGTGCTACATGTTGGTGCTACATGTTGGTGCTACATGTTGGTGCTACATGTTGGTGCTACATGCTGGTGCTACATGTTGGTGCTACATGTTGGTGCTACATGTTGGTGCTACATGTTGGTGCTACATGTTGGTGCTACATGTTGGTGCTACATGCTGGTGCTACATGTTGGTGCTACATGTTGGTGCTACATGTTGGTGCTACATGTTGGTGCTACATGTTGGTGCTACATGTTGGTGCTACATGTTGGTGCTACATGTTGGTGCTACATGATGGTGCTACATGTTGGTGCTACATGTTGGTGCTACATGTTGGTGCTACATGTTGGTGCTACATGATGGTGCTACATGTTGGTGCTACATGTTGGTGCTACATGTTGGTGCTACATGATGGTGCTACATGTTGGTGCTACATGATGCTGCTACATGTTGGTGCTACATGATGGTGCTACATGTTGGTGCTACATGATGCTGCTACATGTTGGTGCTACATGATGGTGCTACATGTTGGTGCTACATGATGGTGCTACATGTTGGTGCTACATGATGGTGCTACATGTTGGTGCTACATGTTGGTGCTACATGTTGGTGCTACATGTTGGTGCTACATGTTGGTGCTACATGTTGGTGCTACATGTTGGTGCTACATGTTGGTGCTACATGATGGTGCTACATGCTGGTGCTACATGCTGGTGCTACATGATGGTGCTACATGTTGGTGCTACATGTTGGTGCTACATGTTGGTGCTACATGTTGGTGCTACATGATGGTGCTACATGTTGGTGCTACATGTTGGTGCTACATGTTGGTGCTACATGTTGGTGCTACATGTTGGTGCTACATGTTGGTGCTACATGTTGGTGATACATGTTGGTGCTACATGTTGGTGCTACATGTTGGTGCTACATGTTGGTGCTACATGTTGGTGCTACATGTTGGTGCTACATGATGGTGCTACATGTTGGTGCTACATGTTGGTGCTACATGTTGGTGCTACATGTTGGTGCTACATGTTGGTGCTACATGTTGGTGCTACATGTTGGTGCTACATGTTGGTGCTACATGTTGGTGCTACATGTTGGTGCTACATGTTGGTGCTACATGATGGTGCTACATGTTGGTGCTACATGTTGGTGCTACATGATGGTGCTACATGTTGGTGCTACATGTTGGTGCTACATGTTGGTGCTACATGTTGGTGCTACATGTTGGTGCTACATGTTGGTGCTACATGTTGGTGCTACATGTTGGTGCTACATGTTGGTGCTACATGATGGTGCTACATGCTGGTGCTACATGCTGGTGCTACATGATGGTGCTACATGTTGGTGCTACATGTTGGTGCTACATGTTGGTGCTACATGTTGGTGCTACATGATGGTGCTACATGTTGGTGCTACATGTTGGTGCTACATGTTGGTGCTACATGATGGTGCTACATGCTGGTGCTACATGCTGGTGCTACATGACGGTGCTACATGACGGTGCTACATGATGGTGCTACATGATGGTGCTACATGATGGTGCTACATGCTGGTGCTACATGACGGTGCTACATGACGGTGCTACATGATGGTGCTACATGTTGGTGCTACATGTTGGTGCTACATGTTGGTGCTACATGATGGTGCTACATGCTGGTGCTACATGCTGGTGCTACATGACGGTGCTACATGACGGTGCTACATGATGGTGCTACATGATGGTGCTACATGATGGTGCTACATGCTGGTGCTACATGCTGGTGCTACATGACGGTGCTACATGACGGTGATACATGACGGAGCTACATGATGGTGCTACATGATGGTGCTACATGATGGTGCTACATGCTGGTGCTACATGCTGGTGCTACATGCTGGTGCTACATGACGGTGCTACATGCTGGTGCTACATGACGGTGCTACATGACGGTGCTACATGATGGTGTTACATGCTGGTGTTACATGATGGTGCTACATGATGGTGCTACATGCTGGTGCTACATGACGGTGCTACATGACGGTGCTACATGATGGTGTTACATGCTGGTGTTACATGATGGTGCTACATGCTGGTGCTACATGCTGGTGGTACATGCTTGTGCTACATGCTGGTGCTACATGACGGTGCTACATGACGGTGCTACATGATGGTGTTACATGCTGGTGTTACATGATGGTGCTACATGCTGGTGCTACATGCTGGTGCTACATGCTGGTGCTACATGATGGTGCTACATGCTCGTGCTACATGATGGTGCTACATGATGGTGCTACATGCTGGTGCTACATGCTGGTGCTACATGCTGGTGCTACATGCTGGTGCTACATGCTGGTGCTACATGCTGGTGCTACATGATGGTGCTACATGCTGGTGCTACATGATGGTGCTACATGCTGGTGCTACATGCTGGTGCTACATGCTGGTGCTACATGCTGGTGCTACATGCTGGTGCTACATGCTGGTGCTACATGCTGGTGTTACATGCTGGTGCTACATGATGGTGCTACATGCTGGTGCTACATGCTGGTGCTACATGCTGGTGCTACATGATGGTGCTACATGCTGGTGCTACATGATGGTGCTACATGATGGTGCTACATGCTGGTGCTACATGCTGGTGCTACATGCTGGTGCTACATGCTGGTGCTACATGCTGGTGCTACATGCTGGTGCTACATGATGGTGCTACATGCTGGTGCTACATGCTGGTGTTACATGCTGGTGCTACATGCTGGTGCTACATGCTGGTGCTACATGATGGTGATACATGCTGGTGCTACATGCTGGTGCTACATGCTGGTGCTACATGCTGGTGCTACATGCTGGTGCTACATGCTGGTGCTACATGCTGGTGTTACATGCTGGTGCTACATGCTGGTGTTACATGCTGGTGTTACATGCTGGTGCTACATGCTTGTGCTACATGTTGGTGCTACATGCTGGTGCTACATGCTGGTGCTACATGCTGGTGCTACATGATGGTGTTACATGCTGGTGTTACATGCTGGTGCTACATGATGGTGCTACATGCTGGTGCTACATGCTGGTGCTACATGCTGGTGCTACATGCTGGTGCTACATGCTGGTGCTACATGCTGGTGCTACATGCTTGTGTTACATGCTGGTGTTACATGCTGGTACTACATGCTGGTGCTACATGCTGGTGATACATGCTGGTGCTACATGCTGGTGCTACATGCTGGTGCTACATGCTGATGCTACATGCTGGTGCTACATGCTGGTGTTACATGCTGGTGCTACATGCTGGTGCTACATGCTGGTGCTGTATGCTGGTGATACATGCTGGTGTTACATGCTGGTGCTACATGCTGGTGCTACATGCTGGTGTTACATGCTGGTGTTACATGCTGGTGCTACATGCTGGTGCTACATGCTGGTGCTACATGCTGGTGCTACATGCTGGTGTTACATGCTGGTGCTACATGCTGGTGTTACATGCTGGTGTTACATGCTGGTACTACATGCTGGTGCTACTTGCTGGTGCTACATGCTGGTGCTACATGCTGGTGCTACATGCTGGTGCTATATGCTGATGATACATGCTGGTGATACATGCTGGTGTTACATGCTGGTGCTACATGCTGGTGCTACATGCTTGTGCTATATGCTGGTGCTACATGCTGGTGCTACATGCTGGTGCTACATGCTGGTGCTACATGCTGGTGCTACATGCTGGTGCTACATGCTGGTGCTACATGCTGGTGTTACATGCTGGTGCTACATGCTGGTGCTACATGCTGGTGCTACATGCTGGTGCTACATGCTGGTGCTACATGCTGTTGCTACGTGCTGGTGCTACATGCTGGTGCTACATGCTGGTGCTACATGCTGGTGCTACATGCTGGTGCTACATGCTGGTGCTACATGCTGGTGCTACATGCTGGTGCTACATGCTGGTGCTACATGCTGGTGCTACATGCTGGTGCTACATGCTGGTGTTACATGCTGGTGCTACATGCTGGTGTTACATGCTGGTGTTACATGCTGGTGCTACATGCTGTTGCTACTTGCTGGTGCCACATGCTGGTGCTACATGCTGGTGCTACATGCTGGTGCTACATGCTGATGCTACATGCTGGTGCTACATGCTGGTGTTACATGCTGGTGCTACATGCTGGTGCTACATGCTGGTGCTGTATGCTGGTGCTACATGCTAGTGCTACATGCTGGTGCTACATGCTGGTGTTACATGCTGGTGCTACATGCTGGTGTTACATGCTGGTGTTACATGCTGGTGCTACATGCTGGTGCTACATGCTGGTGCTACGTGCTGGTGCTACATGCTGGTGCTACATGCTGGTGCTACATGCTGGTGCTATATGCTGGTGCTACATGCTGGTGCTATATGCTGGTGCTACATGCTGGTGCTACATGCTGGTGCTACATGCTGGTGCTACATGCTGGTGCTACATGCTGGTGTTACATGCTGGTGTTACATGCTGGTACTACATGCTGGTGCTACTTGCTGGTGCTACATGCTGGTGCTACATGCTGGTGCTACATGCTGGTGCTACATGCTGATGCTACATGCTGGTGCTACATGCTGGTGTTACATGCTGGTGCTACATGCTGGTGCTACATGCTGGTGCTGTATGCTGGTGCTACATGCTGGTGTTACATGCTGGTGCTACATGCTGGTGCTACATGCTGGTGTTACATGCTGGTGTTACATGCTGGTGCTACATGCTGGTGCTACGTGCTGGTGCTACATGCTGGTGCTACATGCTGGTGCTACATGCTGGTGTTACATGCTGGTGCTACATGCTGGTGTTACATGCTGGCGTTACATACTGGTGCTACATGCTGGTGCTACATGCTGGTGCTACATGCTGGTGCTACATGCTGGTGTTACATGCTGGTGCTACATGCTGGTGTTACATGCTGGTGCTACATGCTGGTGCTACATGCTGGTGTTACATGCTGGTGCTACATGCTGGTGTTACATGCTGGTGCTGCATGCTGGTGCTACATGCTGGTGCTACATGCTGGTGTTACATGCTGGTGCTACATGCTGGTGTTACATGCTGGTGCTGCATGCTGGTGCTACATGCTGGTGCTACATGCTGGTGCTACGTGCTGGTGCTACATGCTGGTGCTACATGCTGGTGCTACATGCTGGTGTTACATGCTGGTGCTACATGCTGGTGTTACATGCTATTGTTACATGCTGGTACTACATGCTGGTGCTACATGCTGGTGCTACATGCTGGTGCTACATGCTGGTGCTACATGCTGGTGCTACATGCTGATGCTACATGCTGGTGCTACATGCTGGTGTTACATGCTGGTGCTACATGCTGGTGCTACATGCTGGTGCTGTATGCTGGTGCTACATGCTGGTGTTACATGCTGGTGCTACATGCTGGTGCTACATGCTGGTGTTACATGCTGGTGTTACATGCTGGTGCTACATGCTGGTGCTACATGCTGGTGCTACATGCTGGTGCTACATGCTGGTGTTACATGCTGGTGCTACATGCTGGTGTTACATGCTGGTGTTACATGCTGGTACTACATGCTGGTGCTACTTGCTGGTGCTACATGCTGGTGCTACATGCTGGTGCTACATGCTGGTGCTATATGCTGATGCTACATGCTGGTGCTACATGCTGGTGTTACATGCTGGTGCTACATGCTGGTGCTACATGCTGGTGCTGTATGCTGGTGCTACATGCTGGTGTTACATGCTGGTGCTACATGCTGGTGCTACATGCTGGTGTTACATGCTGGTGTTACATGCTGGTGCTACATGCTGGTGCTACATGCTGGTGCTACATGCTGGTGCTACATGCTGGTGCTACATGCTGGTGCTACATGCTGGTGTTACATGCTGGTGTTACATGCTGGTGCTACATGCTGGTGTTACATGCTGGTGCTACATGCTGGTGTTACATGCTGGTGCTACATGCTGGTGCTACATGCTGGTGCTACATGCTGGTGTTACATGCTGGTGCTACATGCTGGTGTTACATTCTGGTGTTACATGCTGGTGCTACATGCTGGTGTTACATGCTGGTGCTACATTCTGGTGTTAGATGCTGGTGCTACATGCTGGTGCTACATGCTGGTGCTACATGCTGGTGTTACATGCTGGTGCTACATGCTGGTGTTACATGCTGGTGTTACATGCTGGTGTTACATGCTGGTGTTACATGCTGGTGTTACATGCTGGTGTTACATGCTGGTGTTACATGCTGGTGCTACATGCTGGTGTTACATGCTGGTGTTACATTCTGGTGTTACATGCTGGTGTTACATGCTGGTGTTACATGCTGGTGTTACATGCTGGTGCTACATGCTCTAATATGCGCCTGACTTATGCTGTTTACGGTGTCGTCAATGACATTTTGCTGAAATTTTATAAGCTACTCTTAGATTTGTCAGACACGCAGTTGCTACAAAAGATATTCTCTCCAGATGCACCTTAGGCGATATGCTCACCACAATGCTCACCCCAAGATCCTTTTTGAGCGAGGTTTGCAGCTTTTGCCTGCCGAGCCTGTACTCCGTTTGCGGTCTTCTTTGTCCATCCCTAAACTTCATACCTTTGCACTTGCTGGGGTTAAATTACAGTGGCCATTCTCAAACCAGACCTGCAGCTTGTCCAAGTCCATTTGTAGTCTTTCCTGGGTCTCTCCTGTGAGTTTCATCTGCGAACAGAGATATCTCTTGACTATCCCTTTCATTATGTCATTCACGTAAGAAATAGTACCATTCCTAGTACTGATCCCTGTGGAACCCCACTCGTCACATGCACCCAATCCGGACAGTTACTGTTTTCTTCCTGCTAAGTGTTCCTTAATTATTGTATTGCCTTCTCTGTTATTCCTGCCAGCTCCTTGAGCTTTTCTCCCAGTCACTTGTGGTGTAGTGTCGACAACTTTCTTACAATAAAATAATATTCAATCTACAAATCCGATCCCCTCTGTCTCTCACTCTTCTGTGTATGTGTGTGTGTGTGTGTGTGTGTGTACTCACCTATTTGTACTCACCTATTTGTGGTTGCAGGGGTCGAGTCATAGCTCCTGGCCCCGCCTCTTCACTGATTGCTACTAGGTCCTCTCTCTTCCTGCCCCATGAGCTTTATCATACCTCGCCTTAAAACTATGTATGGTTCCCGCCTCCACTACTTCACTTTCTAGGCCATTCCACGGCCTGACCACTCTATGACTGAAGAAATACTTTCTAACATCCCTTTGATTCATCTGAGTCTTCAACTTCCAATTGTGACCTCTTGTGTCTGTGTCCCATCTCTGGAACATCCCGTCTTTGTCCACCTTGTCTATTCCGCGCAGTATTTTATATGTCGTTATCATGTCTCCCCTGACCCTCCTGTCCTCCAGTGTCGTCAGGCCGATTTCCCTCAACCTTTCTTCGTAGGACAATCCCCGTAGCTCTGGGACTAGTCTTGTTGCAAACCTTTGCACCTTCTCTAATTTCTTGACGTGCTTGACTAGGTGTGGATTCCAAACTGGTGCTGCATACTCCAGTATGGGCCTGACGTAAATGGTATACAGAGTCTTGAACGAATCCTTGCTGAGGTATCGGAACGCTATCCGTAGGTTTGCCAGGCGCCCGTATGCTGCAGCAGTTATCTGATTGATGTGCGCCTCAGGAGATATGCTCGGTGTTATACTCACCCCCAGATCTTTTTCCTTGAGTGAAGTTTGCAGTCTTTGGCCATCTAAACTATATTGTGTCTGCGGTCTTCTTTGCCCTTCCCCAATCTTCATGACTTTGCATTTGGCAGGGTTAAACTCAAGGAGCCAGTTACTGGACCAGGCTTGTAGCCTGTCCAGGTCTCTTTGTAGTCCTGCCTGATCCTCATCCGATTTGATTCTTCTCATTAACTTCACATCATCTGCAAACAAGGACACTTCTGAGTCTATCCCTTCCGTTATGTCGTTCACATATACCAAGAACAGCACAGGTCCTAGGACTGACCCCTGTGGAACCCCGCTTGTCACAGGCGCCCACTCTGACACCTCGTCACGTACCATGACTCGTTGTTGCCTCCCTGTCAGGTATTCTCTGATCCATTGCAGTGCCTTTCCTGTTATGTGTGCCTGATCCTCTAGCTTTTGCAGTAACCTCTTGTGAGGAACTGTGTCGAAGGCCTTCTTGCAGTCCAAAAAAATGCAGTCGATCCACCCCTCTCTCTCTTGTCTTACTTCTGTCACCTTATCATAAAACTCTAGTAGGTTTGTGACACAGGATTTTCCTTCCCTGAAACCGTGCTGGTTGTCAATTATACACTTGTTTCTTTCCAGGTGCTCCACCACTCTCCTCCTGATGATCTTCTCCATGACCTTGCATACTATACACGTTAGTGATACAGGTCTGTAGTTTAGTGCCTCATGTCTGTCTCCCTTTTTAAAAATTGGGACTACATTTGCCATCTTCCATACCTCGGGGAGTTGCCCAGTTTCAAATGATGTGTTGAAGATCTTTGTTAATGGTACACACAATATCTCTGCTCCCTCTTTAAGGACCCACGGAGAGATGTTGTCTGGTCCCACCGCCTTTGAGGTGTCAAGTTCGCACAGCAGCTTCTTCACCTCCTCCTTGGTTATATGTATTTCATCCAGCACTTGCTGGTGCCTCCCCCCCCCCCTGTTCTGATTTCCTGGAGTCCTACTGGTTTCCACTGTAAATACTTCTTTAAATCTCGTGTTGAGCTCCTGACATACCTCCCGGTCGTTTCTTGTGAATTCCCCATCACCCTTCCTCAGTCTGATTACCTGGTCCTTGACTGTTGTTTTCCTCCTGATGTGGCTGTACAACAGCTTCGGGTCAGTCTTGACTTTTGATGCTATGTCATTTTCATATTGTCGCTGAGCCTCCCTTCTTATCTGTGCATATTCGTTTCTGGCTCTTCGGCTAATCTCTTTATTTTCCTGAGTTCTCTGTCTTCTGTACCTTTTCCATTCTCTAGTACACCTAGTTTTTGCCTCCCTACACCTTTGGGTGAACCAAGGACTCGTTCTGTTCTTCCCATTATTTCTGTTTCCCTTGGGAACAAACCTCTCCTCTGCCTCCTTGCATTTTGTTGCCACATAGTCCATCATTTCTTGTACTGGTTTTCCTGTCAGTTCCCTCTCCCACTGAATGTCTTGAAGGAAGTTCCTCATGCCTGGGTAGTTCCCCCTTTTGTAGTTTGGTTTTTCCCACCCTATTCCTGCTACTCTCTCCACTTGGAGCTCAACTATGTAGTCGAAGCACAGAACCACATGA